>NW_024104873.1:0-140545 GCF_003945595.2 Pipra filicauda | reverse complement strand
AGGGGAATGGTTGCGTTGTGCTCGTCGCCGGGCCCTGGCAGTTCCCCATGGAACACGGGCACAGCTCTGGCAGCTGTGATGTCACAGGAGTTGTGGGGCCGCTCAGCAGTGGGGATGGGGATCATGGAATGATGGAATCCTTGAATGGTTTGGCTTGGGAGGGACCTTAAAATCATCTTATTCCAACCTGACCAGGTTGCTCAGGGTCTTTTCCAAGTGGTCCTTGAATGTTGCCAGGGATGGGGCATCCACAGCCTCTCTGCACAGCCCCTGCCAGGGCCTCACCACCCTCACAGGAAACAATATTTTCCTAACATCAAATCTGACCCTCCCCTCTGTCAGTTTGGGCCCCTTGTCCTGTCACTACAGTTGCTGACCAAGAGTCACCCTCCAGCTTCCTTGGAGGCCCCTTCCCACACGGGAAGGTTTTTCCCAGGTCTCCACACAACCTTCTCTTGTCCAGGCTGAAGAGCCCCAACTTTGCCAGCCTGTGTGCAGAGGGGAGGTGCTCGAGGTCCCTGAGCCCCTTGGTGGCCTGGTCTGGCCTTGCTGCAGCAGTTCCCTGGCCTTGTTGTGTCGGGGACCCCAGAGCTGGAGGCCGCACTGCAGGTGGGGTCTCCTGAGAGCACAGCAGAGCGGCAGAACCCCCCTGCCCTGCTGCCCCCAGGGCTGGGGATGAGCCCAGGACACGGGGGGGGTCTGGGCTGAGAGGGCACATTCTAAGGGCCCATGTAATGACAATAATCTTTGACATGTATTTACAGAAGGGCAATAAACCAACAACATATCAGAGACGTGTACAGAATTTATTGACTTTTTCCAAATTTTCTTAATAAATCCAGTGTTCTTCTTTACAGAAGCAAGAGTCTTCTTGATGACAACAGTCTTAATATCAAAAACCATCTTCTTCTTTTAAAAACAATTATCTTCTTGAAAAAACAACTCTCTTCTTAATAAAAATATCTTCTTAATAAAAACAACTATCTTCTAAACAAAAATATCTACTTAATAAAAAACTATCTTCTTAAAAAGGAACCTTATCTTCTTAAAAAAACTATCATCTTAATAAAAAACTATCTTCTTAAATAAAAATCTATCTTCTTTAAAAGAAAACTTATCTTCTTAAAAAAACTATTGTCTTATGAAAAAACTATCTTCTTATTAAAAAATCTATCTTCTTAAACTATTTTCTCTATCCAAACTACAGTCTTCTTAAAAAGTTAATAATATAAAACATATTTACAGAAAAAAATGAAAAACATATGTACATCATGGCCGATGCCATGGCCAGCAGGTCCGTCAGTCCTGGAAGAAAAGCAAGGGCACGGTCAGTGCAGTCGGGCCCTGCTGGGTGTTCCCTGTGCCCCCAGCCTGGCCCACCCAGCAGGTGACCCCGGGGCAGGGCATGGCCAGGACGTGCCTGTCGTGCTGCTGGGGGACTGTCCTCATCCCAGCACCATGTCCTCCTCCTCATCTTACTGGTCGACCTCCATCTCCTCGATCTCATCCACCACATCGACCTCCATCTCTTCATCAAACTCTTGGACGTCCACCTCCATCATCTCCTGTGTGTCCACCACAACGTCGACGTCCATCTCTTCTACACTATCTCCAGCAGTCTGTGTAAGGGAGCACAAGCTCAGAGAGGGGTCCCTGTCCCACACCAGCCCCACCGAGCTGCAGCCTTCCTGGGAAGTCAGGGGTTTCCCACCTGCATGGCTTGGCACTGTACCTTGACTGGGAGGAGGTTGCCCATCCTGCTGGGATGGCTGCAGAGCTCCAGAGAGTAGGTTGAGTCCAGGACTCGCGGGTCTCTCAGGGATCTCCTGTCGAGGGCGCGCTGTGAGCTGCTCACAGATCACTGTCAGCAGGGGAATGGCTGCGTTGTGCTCGTCGCCGGGCCCTGGCAGTTCCCCATGGAACACGGGCACAGCTCTGGCAGCTGTGATGTCACAGGAGTTGTGGGGCCGCTCAGCAGTGGGGATGGGGATCATGGAATGATGGAATCCTTGAATGGTTTGGCTTGGGAGGGACCTTAAAATCATCTTATTCCAACCTGTCCAGGTTGCTCAGGGTCTTTTCCAAGTGGTCCTTGAATGTTGCCAGGGATGGGGCATCCACAGCCTCTCTGCACAGCCCCTGCCAGGGCCTCGCCACCCTCACTGGAAACAATATTCTCCTAACATAAAAATCTAACCCTCTTGTCTGTCAGTTTGAGCCCATTCCCCCTTGTCTTGTCACTACAGTTGCTGACCAAGAGTCACCCTCCGGCTTCCTTGGAGGCCCCTTCCCAGACGGGAAGGTTTCTCCCAGGTCTCCACACAACCTTCTCTTGTCCAGGCTGAAGAGCCCCAACTTTGCCAGCCTGTGTGCAGAGGGGAGGTGCTCGAGGTCCCTGAGCCCCTTGGTGGCCTGGTGTGGCCTTGCTGCAGCAGTTCCCTGGCCTTGTTGTGTCGGGGACCCCAGAGCTGGAGGCCGCACTGCAGGTGGGGTCTCCTGAGAGCGCAGCAGAGCGGCACAACCCCCCCTGCCCTGCTGCCCTGCTGCCCCCAGGGCTGGGGATGAGCCCAGGACACGGGGGGTCTGGGCTGAGAGGGCACATTCTAAGGACCCATGTAATGACAATAATCTGTGAAATGTATTTACAGAAGGACAATAAACCAACAACATATCAGAGACGTGTACAGAATTTATTGACTTTTTCCAAATTTTCTTAATAAATCCAGTGTTCTTCTTTACAGAAGCAAGAGTCTTCTTGATGACAACAGTCTTAATATCAACAGCCATCTTCTTAATAAAAACAACTATCTTCTTGAAAAAACAACTCTCTTCTTAATAAAAATATCTTCTTAATAAAAACAACTATCTTCTAAACAAAAATATCTACTTAATAAAAAACTATCTTCTTAAAAAGGAACCTTATCTTCTTAAAAAAACTATCATCTTAATAAAAAACTATCTTCTTAAATAAAAATCTATCTTCTTTAAAAGAAAACTTATCTTCTTAAAAAAACTATTGTCTTATGAAAAAACTATCTTCTTATTAAAAAATCTATCTTCTTAAACTATTTTCTCTATCCAAACTACAGTCTTCTTAAAAAGTTAATAATATAAAACATATTTACAGAAAAAAATGAAAAACATATGTACATCATGGCCGATGCCATGGCCAGCAGGTCCGTCAGTCCTGGAAGAAAAGCAAGGGCACGGTCAGTGCAGTCGGGCCCTGCTGGGTGTTCCCTGTGCCCCCAGCCTGGCACACCCAGCAGGTGACCCCGGGGCAGGGCATGGCCAGTACGTGCCTGTCGTGCTGCTGGGGGACTGTCCTCATCCCAGCACCATGTCCTCCTCCTCATCTTACTGGTCGACCTCCATCTCCTCGATCTCATCCACCACATCGACCTCCATCTCTTCATCAAACTCTTGGACGTCCACCTCCATCCTCTCCTGTGTGTCCACCACAACGTCGACGTCCATCTCTTCCTCGGTATCTCCAGCAGTCTGTGTAAGGGAGCACAAGCTCAGAGAGGGGTCCCTGTCCCACACCAGCCCCACCGAGCTGCAGCCTTCCTGGGAAGTCAGGGGTTTCCCACCTGCATGGCTTGGCACTGTACCTTGACTGGGAGGAGGTTGCCCATCCTGCTGGGATGGCTGCAGAGCTCCAGAGAGTAGGTTGAGTCCAGGACTCGCGGGTCTCTCCGGGATCTCCTGTCGAGGGCGCGCTGTGAGCTGCTCACAGATCGCTGTCAGCAGGGGAATGGCTGCGTTGTGCTCGTCGCCGGGCCCTGGCAGTTCCCCATGGAACACGGGCACAGCTCTGGCAGCTGTGATGTCACAGGAGTTGTGGGGCCGCTCAGCAGTGGGGATGGGGATCATGGAATGATGGAATCCTTGAATGGTTTGGCTTGGGAGGGACCTTAAAATCATCTTATTCCAACCTGTCCAGGTTGCTCAGGGCCCCTTCCAAGTGGTCCTTGAATGTTGCCAGGGATGGGGCAGCCACAGCCTCTCTGCACAGCCCCTGCCAGGGCCTCGCCACCCTCACAGGAAACAATATTTTCCTAACATAAAAATCTAACCCTCTGTCAGTTTGAGCCCATTCTCCCTTGTCCTGTCACTACAGTTGCTGACCAAGAGTCACCCTCCGGCTTCCTTGGAGGCCCCTTCCCAGACGGGAAGGTTTCTCCCAGGTCTCCAGACAACCTTCTCTTGTCCAGGCTGAAGAGCCCCAACTTTGCCAGCCTGTGTGCAGAGGGGAGGTGCTCGAGGTCCCTGAGCCCCTTGTTGGCCTGGTGTGGCCTTGCTGCAGCAGTTCCCTGGCCTTGTTGTGTCGGGGACCCCAGAGCTGGAGGCCGCACTGCAGGTGGGGTCTCCTGAGAGCGCAGCAGAGCGGCACAACCCCCCCTGCCCTGCTGCCCCCAGGGCTGGGGATGAGCCCAGGACACGGGGGGGGTCTGGGCTGAAAGGGCACATTCTAAGGGCCCATGTAATGACAATAATCTTTGACATGTATTTACAGAAGGACAATAAACCAACAACATATCAGAGACGTGTACAGAATTTATTGACTTTTTCCAAATTTTCTTAATAAATCCAGTGTTCTTCTTTACAGAAGCAAGAGTCTTCTTGATGACAACAGTCTTAATATCAACAACCATCTTCTTCTTTTAAAAACAATTATCTTCTTGAAAAAACAACTCTCTTCTTCATAAAAATATCTTCTTAATAAAAACAACTATCTTCTAAATAAAAATATCTACTTAATAAAAAACTATCTTCTTAAAAAGGAACCTTATCTTCTTAAAAAAACTATCATCTTAATAAAAAACTATCTTCTTAAATAAAAATCTATCTTCTTTAAAAGGAAACTTATCTTCTTAAAAAAGCTATTGTCTTATGAAAAAACTATCTTCTTATTAAAAAATCTATCTTCTTAAACTATTTTCTCTATCCAAACTACAGTCTTCTTAAAAAGTGAATAATATACAACATATTTACAGGAAAAAATGAAAAACATATGTACAGCATGGCCGATGCCATGGCCGGCAGGTCCGTCAGTCCTGGAAGAAAAGCAAGGGCACGGTCAGTGCAGTCGGGCCCTGCTGGGTGTTCCCTGTGCCCCCAGCCTGGCACACCCAGCAGGTGACCCCGGGGCAGGGCATGGCCAGTACGTGCCTGTCGTGCTGCTGGGGGACTGTCCTCATCCCAGCACCATGTCCTCCTCCTCATCTTACTGGTCGACATCCATCTCCTCGATCTCATCCACCACATCGACCTCCATCTCTTCATCAAACTCTTGGACGTCCACCTCCATCCTCTCCTCTGTGTCCACCACAACGTCGACGTCCATCTCTTCCTCGGTATCTCCAGCAGTCTGTGTAAGGGAGCACAACCTCAGAGAGGGGTCCCTGTCCCACACCAGCCCCACCGAGCTGCAGCCTTCCTGGGAAGTCAGGGGTTTCCCACCTGCATGGCTTGGCACTGTACCTTGACTGGGAGGAGGTTGCCCATCCTGCTGGGATGGCTGCAGAGCTCCAGAGAGTAGGTTGAGTCCAGGACTCGCGGGTCTCTCAGGGATCTCCTGTCGAGGGCGCGCTGTGAGCTGCTCACAGATCGCTGTCAGCAGGGGAATGGCTGCGTTGTGCTCGTCGCCGGGCCCTGGCAGTTCCCCATGGAACACGGGCACAGCTCTGGCAGCTGTGATGTCACAGGAGTTGTGGGGCCGCTCAGCAGTGGGGATGGGGATCATGGAATGATGGAATCCTTGAATGGTTTGGCTTGGGAGGGACCTTAAAATCATCTTATTCCAACCTGACCAGGTTGCTCAGGGCCCCTTCCAAGTTGATCTTGAATGTTGCCAGGGATGGGGCATCCACAGCCTCTCTGCACAGCCCCTGCCAGGGCCTCGCCACCCTCACAGGAAACAATACTTTCCTAACATAAAAATCCAACCCTCTGTCAGTTTGAGCCCATTCCCCCTTGTCTTGTCACTACAGTTGCTGACCAAGAGTCACCCTCCGGCTTCCTTGGAGGCCCCTTCCCAGACGGGAAGGTTTCTCCCAGGTCTCCACACAACCTTCTCTTGTCCAGGCTGAAGAGCCCCAACTTTGCCAGCCTGTGTGCAGAGGGGAGGTGCTCGAGGTCCCTGAGCCCCTTGTTGGCCTGGTGTGGCCTTGCTGCAGCAGTTCCCTGGCCTTGTTGTGTCGGGGACCCCAGAGCTGGAGGCCGCACTGCAGGTGGGGTCTCCTGAGAGCGCAGCAGAGCGGCACAACCCCCCTGCCCTGCTGCCCCCAGGGCTGGGGATGAGCCCAGGACATGGGGGGGGGGTCTGGGCTGAGAGGGCACATTCTAAGGGCCCATGGAACAACAATAATCTTTGACATGTATTTACAGAAGGACAATAAAACAAAAACATATCAGAGACGTCTACAGAATTTATTGACTTTTTCCGAATTTTTTTTAAAAATCCAGCATTCTTCTTTACAGAAGCAAGAGTCTTCTTGATGGCAACAGTCTTAATATCAACAGCCATCTTCTTAATAAAAACAATTATCTTCTTGGAAAAACAACTATCTTCTTAATAAAAATATCTTCTTAATAAAAACAACTATCTTCTAAATAAAAATATCTACTTAATAAAAAACTATCTTCTTAAAAAGGAACCTTATCTTCTTAAAAAACTATCATCTTAATAAAAAACTATCTTCTTAAATAAAAATCTATCTTCTTTAAAAGAAAACTTATCTTCTTAAAAAAGCTATTGTCTTATGAAAAAACTATCTTCTTATTAAAAAATCTATCTTCTTAAACTATTTTCTCTATCCAAACTACAGTCTTCTTAAAAAGTGAATTATGTAAAACATATTTACAGAAAAAAGTTAAAAACATATGTACATCATGGCCGATGCCATGGCCAGCAGGTCCGTCAGTCCTGGAAGAAAAGCAAGGGCACGGTCAGTGCAGTCGGGCCCTGCTGGGTGTTCCCTGTGCCCCCAGCCTGGCACACCCAGCAGGTGACCCCGGGGCAGGGCATGGCCAGTACGTGCCTGTCGTGCTGCTGGGGGACTGTCCTCATCCCAGCACCATGTCCTCCTCCTCATCTTACTGGTCGACCTCCATCTCCTCGATCTCATCCACCACATCGCCCTCCATCTCTTCATCAAACTCTTGGACGTCCACCTCCATCATCTCCTGTGTGTCCACCACAACGTCGACGTCCATCTCTTCTACACTATCTCCAGCAGTCTGTGTAAGGGAGCACAACGTCAGAGAGGGGTCCCTGTCCCACACCAGCCCCACCGAGCTGCAGCCTTCCTGGGAAGTCAGGGGTTTCCCACCTGCATGGCTTGGCACTGTACCTTGACTGGGAGGAGGTTGCCCATCCTGCTGGGATGGCTGCAGAGCTCCAGAGAGTAGGTTGAGTCCAGGACTCGCGGGTCTCTCCGGGATCTCCTGTCGAGGGCGCGCTGTGAGCTGCTCACAGATCGCTGTCAGCAGGGGAATGGCTGCGTTGTGCTCGTCGCCGGGCCCTGGCAGTTCCACATGGAACACGGGCACAGCTCTGGCAGCTGTGATGTCACAGGAGTTGTGGGGCCACTCAGCAGTGTGGGGATCATGGAATGATGGAATCCTTGAATGGTTTGACTTGGGAGGGACCTTAAAATCATCTTATTCCAACCTGACCAGGTTGCTCAGGGCCCCATCCAAGTTGATCTTGAATGTTGCCAGGGATGGGGCAGCCACAGCCTCTCTGCACAGCCCCTGCCAGGGCCTCACCACCCTCACAGGAAACAATATTTTCCTAACATCAAATCTAACCCTCCCCTCTCTCAGTTGGAACCCCTTGTCCTGTCACTACAGTTGCTGACCAAGAGTCACCCTCCGGCTTCCTTGGAGGCCCCTTCCCAGACGGGAAGGTTTCTCCCAGGTCTCCACACAACCTTCTCTTGTCCAGGCTGAAGAGCCCCAACTTTGCCAGCCTGTGTGCAGAGGGGAGGTGCTCGAGGTCCCTGAGCCCCTTGGTGGCCTGGTGTGGCCTTGCTGCAGCAGTTCCCTGGCCTTGTTGTGTCGGGGACCCCAGAGCTGGAGGCCGCACTGCAGGTGGGGTCTCCTGAGAGCGCAGCAGAGCGGCACAACCCCCCCTGCCCTGCTGCCCCCAGGGCTGGGGATGAGCCCAGGACACGGGGGGGGTCTGGCCTGAGAGGGCACATTCTAAGGGCCCATGGAACAACAATAATCTTTGACATGTATTTACGGAAGGGCAATAAACCAACAACATATCAGAGACGTGTACAGAATTTATTGACTTTTTCCAAATTTTCTTAATAAATCCAGTGTTCTTCTTTACAGAAGCAAGAGTCTTCTTGATGACAACAGTCTTAATATCAAAAACCATCTTCTTCTTTTAAAAACAATTATCTTCTTGAAAAAACAACTCTCTTCTTAATAAAAATATCTACTTAATAAAAGAAACTATCTTCTTAATAAAAATATCTTCTTAAAAAGAAACCTTATCTTCTTAAAAAAACTATCATCTTCATAAAATCTATCTTCTTAAATAAAACCTTATCTTCTTTAAATAAAACCTTATCTTCTTAAAAAAACTATTATCAAAAAACTATCTTCTTATTAGAAATCTATCATCTTAAACTATCTTCTCTATACAAACTACAGTCTTCTTAAAAAGTGAACAATAGAAAACATATTTACAGAAAAAAATGAAAAACATATGTACAGCATGGCCGATGCCATGGCCGGCAGGTCCGTCAGTCCTGGAAGAAAAGCAAGGGCACGGTCAGTGCAGTCGGGCCCTGCTGGGTGTTCCCTGTGCCCCCAGCCTGGCCCACCCAGCAGGTGACCCTGGGGCAGGGCATGGCCAGGACGTGCCTGTTCTGCTGCTGGGGGACTGTCCTCATCCCAGCACCATGTCCTCCTCCTCATCTGGATGGTCCACATCCATCTCCTCGATCTCCTCCACCTCATCGACTTCCATCTCTTCTTCCATCTCTTGGATGTCCACCTCCATCCTCTCCTCTGCATCCACCACAACATCCACATCCATCTTTTCCTCCGTATCTCCAGCAGTCTGTGTAAGGGAGCACAACCTCAGAGAGGGGTCCCTGTCCCACACCAGCCCCACAGAGCTCCAGCCTTCCTTGGAAGTCAGGGGTTTCCCACCTCCATGGATTGGCACTGTACCTTCACTGGGAGGAGGTTGCCCATCCTGCTGGGATGGCTGCAGAGCTCCAGAGAGTAGGTTGAGTCCAGGACTCGCGGGTCTCTCAGGGATCTCCTGTCGAGGGCGCGCTGTGAGCTGCTCACAGATCGCTGTCAGCAGGGGAATGGCTGCGTTGTGCTCGTCGCCGGGCCCTGGCAGTTCCCCATGGAACACGGGCACAGCTCTGGCAGCTGTGATGTCACAGGAGTTGTGGGGCCGCTCAGCAGTGGGGATGGGGATCATGGAATGATGGAATCCTTGAATGGTTTGGCTTGGGAGGGACCTTAAAATCATCTTATTCCAACCTGACCAGGTTGCTCAGGGCCCCTTCCAAGTTGATCTTGAATGTTGCCAGGGATGGGGCATCCACAGCCTCTCTGCACAGCCCCTGCCAGGGCCTCGCCACCCTCACAGGAAACAATACTTTCCTAACATAAAAATCCAACCCTCTGTCAGTTTGAGCCCATTCCCCCTTGTCTTGTCACTACAGTTGCTGACCAAGAGTCACCCTCCGGCTTCCTTGGAGGCCCCTTCCCAGACGGGAAGGTTTCTCCCAGGTCTCCACACAACCTTCTCTCCTCCAGGCTGAAGAGCCCCAACTTTGCCAGCCTGTGTGCAGAGGGGAGGTGCTCGAGGTCCCTGAGCCCCTTGTTGGCCTGGTGTGGCCTTGCTGCAGCAGTTCCCTGGCCTTGTTGTGTCGGGGACCCCAGAGCTGGAGGCCGCACTGCAGGTGGGGTCTCCTGAGAGCGCAGCAGAGCGGCACAACCCCCCCTGCCCTGCTGCCCCCAGGGCTGGGGATGAGCCCAGGACATGGGGGGGGGGTCTGGGCTGAGAGGGCACATTCTAAGGGCCCATGGAACAACAATAATCTTTGACATGTATTTACAGAAGGACAATAAAACAAAAACATATCAGAGACGTCTACAGAATTTATTGACTTTTTCCGAATTTTTTTTAAAAATCCAGCATTCTTCTTTACAGAAGCAAGAGTCTTCTTGATGGCAACAGTCTTAATATCAACAGCCATCTTCTTAATAAAAACAATTATCTTCTTGGAAAAACAACTATCTTCTTAATAAAAATATCTTCTTAATAAAAACAACTATCTTCTAAATAAAAATATCTACTTAATAAAAAACTATCTTCTTAAAAAGGAACCTTATCTTCTTAAAAAACTATCATCTTAATAAAAAACTATCTTCTTAAATAAAAATCTATCTTCTTTAAAAGAAAACTTATCTTCTTAAAAAAGCTATTGTCTTATGAAAAAACTATCTTCTTATTAAAAAATCTATCTTCTTAAACTATTTTCTCTATCCAAACTACAGTCTTCTTAAAAAGTGAATTATGTAAAACATATTTACAGAAAAAAGTTAAAAACATATGTACATCATGGCCGATGCCATGGCCAGCAGGTCCGTCAGTCCTGGAAGAAAAGCAAGGGCACGGTCAGTGCAGTCGGGCCCTGCTGGGTGTTCCCTGTGCCCCCAGCCTGGCACACCCAGCAGGTGACCCCGGGGCAGGGCATGGCCAGTACGTGCCTGTCGTGCTGCTGGGGGACTGTCCTCATCCCAGCACCATGTCCTCCTCCTCATCTTACTGGTCGACCTCCATCTCCTCGATCTCATCCACCACATCGCCCTCCATCTCTTCATCAAACTCTTGGACGTCCACCTCCATCATCTCCTGTGTGTCCACCACAACGTCGACGTCCATCTCTTCTACACTATCTCCAGCAGTCTGTGTAAGGGAGCACAACGTCAGAGAGGGGTCCCTGTCCCACACCAGCCCCACCGAGCTGCAGCCTTCCTGGGAAGTCAGGGGTTTCCCACCTGCATGGCTTGGCACTGTACCTTGACTGGGAGGAGGTTGCCCATCCTGCTGGGATGGCTGCAGAGCTCCAGAGAGTAGGTTGAGTCCAGGACTCGCGGGTCTCTCCGGGATCACCTGTCGAGGGTGCACTGGGAGCTGCTCACAGATCGCTGGCAGCAGGGGAATGGCTGCGTTGTGCTCGTCGCCGGGCCCTGGCAGTTCCACATGGAACACGGGCACAGCTCTGGCAGCTGTGATGTCACAGGAGTTGTGGGGCCACTCCACAGTGGGGATGGGGATCATGGAATGATGGAATCCTTGAATAGTTTGACTTGGGAGGGACCTTAAAATCATCTTGTTCCAACCTGACCAGGTTGCTCAGGGCCACGTCCAAGTGGGCCTTGAATGTTCCCAGGGATGGGGCAGCCACAGCCTCTCTGCACAGCCCCTGCCAGGGCCTCACCACCCTCACAGGAAACAATATTTTCCTAACATCAAATCTAACCCTCTTGTCTGTCAGTTTGGGCCCCTTGTCCTGTCACTACAGTTGCTGACCAAGAGTCACCCTCCGGCTTCCTTGGAGGCCCCTTCCCAGACGGGAAGGTTTCTCCCAGGTCTCCACACAACCTTCTCTCCTCCAGGCTGAAGAGCCCCAACTTTGCCAGCCTGTGTGCAGAGGGGAGGTGCTCGAGGTCCCTGAGCCCCTTGTTGGCCTGGTGTGGCCTTGCTGCAGCAGTTCCCTGGCCTTGTTGTGTCGGGGACCCCAGAGCTGGAGGCCGCACTGCAGGTGGGGTCTCCTGAGAGCGCAGCAGAGCGGCACAACCCCCCCTGCCCTGCTGCCCCCAGGGCTGGGGATGAGCCCAGGACATGGGGGGGGGGTCTGGGCTGAGAGGGCACATTCTAAGGGCCCATGGAACAACAATAATCTTTGACATGTATTTACAGAAGGACAATAAAACAAAAACATATCAGAGACGTCTACAGAATTTATTGACTTTTTCCGAATTTTTTTTAAAAATCCAGCATTCTTCTTTACAGAAGCAAGAGTCTTCTTGATGGCAACAGTCTTAATATCAACAGCCATCTTCTTAATAAAAACAATTATCTTCTTGGAAAAACAACTATCTTCTTAATAAAAATATCTTCTTAATAAAAACAACTATCTTCTAAATAAAAATATCTACTTAATAAAAAACTATCTTCTTAAAAAGAAACCTTATCTTCTTAAAAAACTATCATCTTCATAAAAAACTATCTTCTTAAATAAAAGTCTATCTTCTTTAAAAGAAAACTTATCTTCTTAAAAAAGCTATTGTCTTATGAAAAAACTATCTTCTTATTAGAAATCTATCTTCTTAAACTATCTTCTCTATCTAAACTACAATCTTCTTAAAAAGTGAATAATATAAAACATATTTACAGAAAAAAATGAAAAACATATGTACAGGTGGCCGATGCCATGGCCGGCAGGTCCGTCAGTCCTGGAAGAAAAGCAAGGGCACGGTCAGTGCAGTCGGGCCCTGCTGGGTGTTCCCTGTGCCCCCAGCCTGGCCCACCCAGCAGGTGACCCCGGGGCAGGGCATGGCCAGGACGTGCCTGTCGTGCTGCTGGGGGACTGTCCTCATCCCAGCACCATGTCCTCCTCCTCATCTTGATGGTCCACATCCATCTCCTCGATCTCCTCCACCTCATCGCCTTCCATCTCTTCTTCCATCTCTTGGATGTCCACCTCCATCATCTCCTCAGTATCCACCACAACATCCATATCCATCTGTTCCTCCGTATCTCTGGCAGTCTGTGTAAGGGAGCACAACCTCAGAGAGGGGTCCCTGTCCCACACCAGCCCCACCGAGCTCCAGCCCTCCTGGGAAGTCAGGGGTTTCCCACCTGCATGGATTGGCTCCGTACCTTGACTGGGAGGAGGTTGCCCATCCTGCTGGGATGGCTGCTGAACTCCAGACAGTAGGTTGAGTCCAGGACTCACGGGTCTCTCAGGGATCACCTGACGAGGGTGCACTGGGAGCTGCTCACAGATCGCTGGCAGCAGGGGAATGGCTGCGTTGTGCTCGTCGCCGGGCCCTGGCAGTTCCACATGGAACACGGGCACAGCTCTGGCAGCTGTGATGTCACAGGAGTTGTGGGGCCACTCCAGCAGTGGGGATGGGGATCATGGAATGATGGAATCCTTGAAAGGTTTGGTTTGGGAGGGACCTTAAAATCATCTTGTTCCAACCTGACCAAGTTGCTCAGGGTCACGGCCAAGTGGGCCTTGAATGTTGCCAGGGATGGGGCAGCCACAGCCTCTCTGCACAGCCCCTGCCAGGGCCTCACCACCCTCACAGGAACCATTATCTTCCTAACATCAAATCTAACCCTCCTCCCTGTCAGTTTGAAGCCCTTGTCCTGTCACTACAGTTGCTGACCAAGAGTCACCCTCCGGCTTCCTTGGAGGCCCCTTCCCAGACGGGAAGGTTTCTCCCAGGTCTCCACACAACCTTCTCTTGTCCAGGCTGAAGAGCCCCAACTTTGCCAGCCTGTGTGCAGAGGGGAGGTGCTCGAGGTCCCTGAGCCCCTTGTTGGCCTGGTGTGGCCTTGCTGCAGCAGTTCCCTGGCCTTGTTGTGTCGGGGACCCCAGAGCTGGAGGCCGCACTGCAGGTGGGGTCTCCTGAGAGCGCAGCAGAGCGGCACAACCCCCCCTGCCCTGCTGCCCCCAGGGCTGGGGATGAGCCCAGGACACGGGTGGGGGGGGGGTCTGGCCTGAGAGGGCACATTCTAAGGGCCCATGGAACAACAATAATCTTTGACATGTATTTACAGAAGGACAATAAAACAAAAACATGTCAGAGACGTCTACAGAATTTATTGACTTTTTCCGAATTTTTTTTAAAAATCCAGCATTCTTCTTTACAGAAGCAAGAGTCTTCTTGATGGCAACAGTCTTAATATCAACAGCCATCTTCTTAATAAAAACAATTATCTTCTTGTAAAAACAACTATCTTCTTAATAAAAATATCTTCTTAATAAAAACAACTATCTTCTAAATAAAAATATCTACTTAATAAAAAACTATCTTCTTAAAAAGAAACCTTATCTTCTTAAAAAACTATCATCTTCATAAAAAACTGTCTTCTTAAATAAAAGTCTATCTTCTTTAAAAGAAAACTTATCTTCTTAAAAAAGCTATTGTCTTATGAAAAAACTATCTTCTTATTAGAAATCTATCTTCTTAAACTATCTTCTCTATCTAAACTACAATCTTCTTAAAAAGTGAATAATATAAAACATATTTACAGAAAAAAATGAAAAACATATGTACAGGTGGCCGATGCCATGGCCGGCAGGTCCGTCAGTCCTGGAAGAAAAGCAAGGGCACGGTCAGTGCAGTCGGGCCCTGCTGGGTGTTCCCTGTGCCCCCAGCCTGGCCCACCCAGCAGGTGACCCCGGGGCAGGGCATGGCCAGGACGTGCCTGTCGTGCTGCTGGGGGACTGTCCTCATCCCAGCACCATGTCCTCCTCCTCATCTTGATGGTCCACATCCATCTCCTCGATCTCCTCCACCTCATCGACTTCCATCTCTTCTTCCATCTCTTGGATGTCCACCTCCATCATCTCCTCAGTATCCACCACAACATCCATATCCATCTGTTCCTCCGTATCTCTGACAGTCTGTGTAAGGGAGCACAACCTCAGAGAGGGGTCCCTGTCCCACACCAGCCCCACCGAGCTCCAGCCCTCCTGGGAAGTCAGGGGTTTCCCACCTGCATGGATTGGCTCCGTACCTTGACTGGGAGGAGGTTGCCCATCCTGCTGGGATGGCTGCTGAACTCCAGACAGTAGGTTGAGTCCAGGACTCACGGGTCTCTCAGGGATCACCTGACGAGGGTGCAATGGGAGCTGCTGACGGTTCACTGTCAGCAGGGGAATGGCTGCGTTGTGCTCGTCGCCGGGCCCTGGCAGTTCCACATGGAACACGGGCACAGCTCTGGCAGCTGTGATGTCACAGGAGTTGTGGGGTCACTCCACAGTGGGGATGGGGATCATGGAATGATGGAATACTTAAAAGGTTTGGTTTGGGAGGGACCTTAAAAATCATCTTGTTCCAACCTGACCAGGTTGCTCAGGGTCACGGCCAAGTGGGCCTTGAATGTTCCCAGGGATGGGGCAGCCACAGCCTCTCTGCACAGTCCCTGCCAGGGCCTCACCACCCTCACAGGAACCATTATCTTCCTAACATCAAATCTAACCCTCCTCCCTGTCAGTTTGAAGCCCTTGTCCTGTCACTACAGTTGCTGACCAAGAGTCACCCTCCGGCTTCCTTGGAGGCCCCTTCCCAGACGGGAAGGTTTCTCCCAGGTCTCCACACAACCTTCTCTTGTCCAGGCTGAAGAGCCCCAACTTTGCCAGCCTGTGTGCAGAGGGGAGGTGCGCGAGGTCCCTGAGCCCCTTGTTGGCCTGGTGTGGCCTTGCTGCAGCAGTTCCCTGGCCTTGTTGTGTCGGGGACCCCAGAGCTGGAGGCCGCACTGCAGGTGGGGTCTCCTGAGAGCGCAGCAGAGCGGCACAACCCCCCCTGCCCTGCTGCCCCCAGGGCTGGGGATGAGCCCAGGACACGGGGGGGTGTCTGGGCTGAGAGGGCACATTCTAAGGGCCCATGGAACAACAATAATCTTTGACATGTATTTACAGAAGTGCAATAAACCAACAACATATCAGAGACGTCTACAGAATTTATTGACTTTTTCCTAATTTTTTAATAAATCCAGTGTTCTTCTTTACAGAATGACAACAGTCTTAATAGTTAATATCAACCATCTTCTTAATAAAAACAACTCTCTTCTTAATATAAATATCTTCTTAATAAAAACAACTATCTTCTAAATAAAAGAAAATCTTCTTAATAAAAAACTATCTTCTTAAAAAGAAACCTTATCTTCTTAAAAAAACTATCATCTTCATAACCAAACTAGCGTCCTTAAATTAAAAGTCTATCTTCGTTAAAAAGAAAACTTATCTTCTTTAAAAAAAGCTATTGTCTATGAAAAAACTTCTTCTATTAGAAATCTATCTTCTTAAACTCTATTCTCTATCTAAAACCTAATCAATCTTCTAAAAAGTGGCATATATAAAACATATATCTTTACAGAAAAAAAAAATGAAAAAAAAACATCTGTACAGGTGGCCGATGCATGGCCGGCAGGGTCCGTTCAGTTCTGGAAGAAAAGCTAAGGGGCACTGTAGTGCAGTCGGCCTGCTGGGTGTTCCCCTGTGCCCCAGCCTGGCCCACCCAGGCAGGTGGACCCCGTGGGCAGGGCCATGGCCCAAGGGTACGTGCCTGTCGTGCTGCCTTGGGGACTGTCCTCATCCCAGCACCATGTCCTCCTCCTCATCTGGATGGTCCACATCCATCTCCTCGATCTCCTCCACCTCATCGACTTCCATCTCTTCTTCCATCTCTTGGATGTCCACCTCCATCCTCTCCTCTGCATCCACCACAACATCCACATCCATCTTTTCCTCCGTATCTCCAGCAGTCTGTGTAAGGGAGCACAACCTCAGAGAGGGGTCCCTGTCCCACACCAGCCCCACAGAGCTCCAGCCTTCCTTGGAAGTCAGGGGTTTCCCACCTCCATGGATTGGCACTGTACCTTCACTGGGAGGAGGTTGCCCATCCTGCTGGGATGGCTGCAGAGCTCCAGAGAGTAGGTTGAGTCCAGGACTCGCGGGTCTCTCCGGGATCTCCTGTCGAGGGCGCACTGTGAGCTGCTCACAGATCGCTGTCAGCAGGGGAATGGCTGCGTTGTGCTCGTCGCCGGGCCCTGGCAGTTCCCCATGGAACACGGGCACAGCTCTGGCAGCTGTGATGTCACAGGAGTTGTGGGGCCGCTCAGCAGTGGGGATGGGGATCATGGAATGATGGAATCCTTGAATGGTTTGGCTTGGGAGGGACCTTAAAATCATCTTATTCCAACCTGACCAGGTTGCTCAGGGCCCCTTCCAAGTTGATCTTGAATGTTGCCAGGGATGGGGCATCCACAGCCTCTCTGCACAGCCCCTGCCAGGGCCTCGCCACCCTCACAGGAAACAATACTTTCCTAACATAAAAATCCAACCCTCTGTCAGTTTGAGCCCATTCCCCCTTGTCTTGTCACTACAGTTGCTGACCAAGAGTCACCCTCCGGCTTCCTTGGAGGCCCCTTCCCAGACGGGAAGGTTTCTCCCAGGTCTCCACACAACCTTCTCTTGTCCAGGCTGAAGAGCCCCAACTTTGCCAGCCTGTGTGCAGAGGGGAGGTGCTCGAGGTCCCTGAGCCCCTTGGTGGCCTGGTGTGGCCTTGCTGCAGCAGTTCCCTGGCCTTGTTGTGTCGGGGACCCCAGAGCTGGAGGCCGCACTGCAGGTGGGGTCTCCTGAGAGCGCAGCAGAGCGGCACAACCCCCCCTGCCCTGCTGCCCCCAGGTCTGGGGATGAGCCCAGGACACGGGGGGGGTCTGGGCTGAGAGGGCACATTCTAAGGGCCCATGTAATGACAATAATCTTTGACATGTATTTACAGAAGGACAATAAACCAACAACATATCAGAGACGTGTACAGAATTTATTGACTTTTTCCAAATTTTCTTAATAAATCCAGTGTTCTTCTTTACAGAAGCAAGAGTCTTCTTGATGACAACAGTCTTAATATCAACAGCCATCTTCTTAATAAAAACAACTATCTTCTTGAAAAAACAACTCTCTTCTTAATAAAAATATCTTCTTAATAAAAACAACTATCTTCTAAACAAAAATATCTACTTAATAAAAAACTATCTTCTTAAAAAGGAACCTTATCTTCTTAAAAAAACTATCATCTTAATAAAAAACTATCTTCTTAAATAAAAATCTATCTTCTTTAAAAGAAAACTTATCTTCTAAAAAAAGCTATTGTCTTATCAAAAAACTATCTTCTTATAAAAAATCTATCTTCTTAAACTATCTTCTCTATACAAACTACAATCTTCTTAAAAAGTGAACAATAGAAAACGTATTTACAGAAAAAAGTGAATAACATATGTACAGGTGGCCGATGCCATGGCCAGTGTGTCCGTCAGTCCTGGAAGAAAAGCAAGGGCACGGTCAGTGCAGTCGGGCCCTGCTGGGTGTTCCCTGTGCCCCCAGCCTGGCCCACCCAGCAGGTGACCCCGGGGCAGGGCATGGCCAGGACGTGCCTGTCGTGCTGCTGGGGGACTGTCCTCATCCCAGCACCATGTCCTCCTCCTCATCTTGATGGTCCACATCCATCTCCTCGATCTCCTCCACCTCATCGACTTCCATCTCTTCTTCCATCTCTTGGATGTCCACCTCCATCATCTCCTCAGTATCCACCACAACATCCATATCCATCTGTTCCTCCGTATCTCTGGCAGTCTGTGTAAGGGAGCACAACCTCAGAGAGGGGTCCCTGTCCCACACCAGCCCCACCGAGCTCCAGCCCTCCTGGGAAGTCAGGGGTTTCCCACCTGCATGGATTGGCTCCGTACCTTGACTGGGAGGAGGTTGCCCATCCTGCTGGGATGGCTGCTGAACTCCAGACAGTAGGTTGAGTCCAGGACTCACGGGTCTCTCAGGGATCACCTGACGAGGGTGCAATGGGAGCTGCTGACGGTTCACTGTCAGCAGGGGAATGGCTGCGTTGTGCTCGTCGCCGGGCCCTGGCAGTTCCCCATGGAACACGGGCACAGCTCTGGCAGCTGTGATGTCACAGGAGGTGTGGGGCCGCTCAGCAGTGGGGATGGGGATCATGGAATGATGGAATCCTTGAATGGTTTGGCTTGGGAGGGACCTTAAAATCATCTTATTCCAACCTGTCCAGGTTGCTCAGGGCCCCATCCAAGTGGTCCTTGAATGTTGCCAGGGATGGGGCAGCCACAGCCTCTCTGCACAGCCCCTGTCAGGGCCTCACCACCCTCAAAGGAAACAATGTTTTCCTAACATCAAATCTAACCCTCCTCCCTGTCAGTTTGAAGCCCTTGTCCTGTCACTACAGTTGCTGACCAAGAGTCACCCTCCGGCTTCCTTGGAGACCCCTTCCCAGACGGGAAGGTTTCTCCCAGGTCTCCACACAACCTTCTCCAGGCTGAAGAGCCCCAACTTTGCCAGCCTGTGTGCAGAGGGGAGGTGCTCGAGGTCCCTGAGCCCCTTGGTGGCCTGGTGTGGCCTTGCTGCAGCAGTTCCCTGGCCTTGTTGTGTCGGGGACCCCAGAGCTGGAGGCCGCACTGCAGGTGGGGTCTCCTGAGAGCGCAGCAGAGCGGCACAACCCCCCCTGCCCTGCTGCCCCCAGGGCTGGGGATGAGCCCAGGACACGGGGGGGGTCTGGGCTGAGAGGGCACATTCTAAGGGCCCATGGAACAACAACAGTCTTTGAAATGTATTTACAGAAGGACAATAAAACGACAACAGATAAGACATGTATCCTGAATTTATTGATGTTTTCAGAATTTTCTTATTAAATCCAGCACTCTTCTTCATAGAAACAACAGTCTTCTTGATGACAACAATTTTAATATCAACAACCATCTTCTCAATAAAAACAAGTATCTTCTTAGTAAAACAACTATCTTCATAAAAATATCTTCTTAATAAAAACAACTATCTTCTAAATAAAACAACTATCTTCTTAGTAAAAGCTATCTTCTTAAAAAGAAACCTTATCTTCTTAAAAAACTATCATCTTCATAAAAAACTATCTTCTTAAATAAAAATCTATCTTCTTTAAAAGAAAACTTATCTTCTAAAAAAAGCTATTGTCTTATCTAAAAACTATCTTCTTATAAAAAATCTATCTTCTTAAACAATCTTCTCTATACAAACTACAATCTTCTTAAAAAGTGAACAATAGAAAACGTATTTACAGAAAAAAGTGAATAACATATGTACAGGTGGCCGATGCCATGGCCAGTGTGTCCGTCAGTCCTGGAAGAAAAGCAAGGGCACGGTCAGTGCAGTCGGGCCCTGCTGGGTGTTCCCTGTGCCCCCAGCCTGGCCCACCCAGCAGGTGACCCTGAGGCAGGGCATGACCAGGATGTGCCTGTCTGGTTGATGGGGTGGGGTGTCCTTATCCCAGGATCATGGCCTCCTCCTTCTCGCCTTCCTCTTCCACGTCCATCTCTTCTTCCTCTTGCGTGTCCACCTCCATCTCCTCTACATCGCCTTTTAGTTCTCTCGCCGTGTCCACTTCCGTTGGCTCTTCGCTGTCTCTCTCAGCCTGCAGCAGGGAGAACAACCTCACAGAGGGGGCCTGTCCCACCCCAGCCCCACTGAGCTCCAGCCCACCTGGCCCGTCAGTTGGTGCCCTCCTCCATGGACTGGCACTGGACATTCACTGGGACAAGGCTGCACATCCTGCTGGCATGGATCACAACACCCAGACTGCAGGCAGAGTCAGCACTGACGGATGTTCAAGGGAGCAGGTGGGGATGAGCCCAGAGGGAGCAGGGGGAAGGGCACATTCTAAGGGCCCATGTGTCATGGTTTGAGAGCCCCAAAAATCCAATTTCCTTGTCCAAGCCCCCTCCCACATCTCAACCCAGTGTGAGATGATTTTTCCAGACACCACACGGGACTCAAAATGGGCGAAAGGGAATATATTACAATGACTATACAAATAAATACTGCAATACATTATATACAATCTCACCTACTTCTACCATGACAGAATAGTTTTTACAATGGATCCAATCTCTTCTCCCCTCCAAATAAAAGCCCAGGAGGGAAGAAGAAAGATCTTTTCTACTTTCAGAGCAGCAGTCTCTAAGGCAGCAGGCTCTCTTCCTCTCATGCAGCATCTGGATCTGGACCTCTGCCAGTACACGTGAGGGGTATCCAAGCCCCTCGGCCCGTCGTCCTCAAGCGAGGGTCTTCTCTTCCGTGGGCTGCATAGCAGGGACAAAACTCGCTTCACCACGGTCATATCATGGGGCGTAAGACCCCCATGAAGGTCCCTTCCTCAGGGGATTCAGCCCGAGTCAGAACATCTTTCAGTTGAAAGCCTTTGCCTCAAGAGTTCTACCAGAGCTCCTGTGCTCTGTCTCAGGCTGCCAGCTGGGCAGCAGCGGCGAGGGGGGACCCAAGGTCACCCCCTCTGCATTCCTTTAATCGTCCCGGTCCAGCTTTCCAGGACGCCTGAGCTGTTCAGCTCTTTCTCTCCAGTGCTGCATGTTGCATTTTAGGACTTCCATCCAGTAGGAGTCCATCACTCCAACTTAAGAGGGGTCTCAAAAGGGTTTTGGGGGGTCTGGTTTTCAGTTCTTACCCCCAAAACTCTGTGTAGAGTTTAGTCCTGCTCTCTCTCTCTCTTCATTAGACATCTCTGTGTCTTCTTGCCTGGTTGCAAGACACTCTGCTGCTTTCTTATCTCTCCTGGCTCTCTGCCACCGTTTCTGGACACTGCTCCTGCTGTTGCTCTGTCTCTGCTCACTCACGGTGGAGAAAACTTCTAGCTTTCTAGCTACAGATACTTGGTCTAGTTTAACACTGTTCTAAGTCTCTGTAGCCCCCCTTGCCAGGGCTGGGGGGGCCCAGAGGCCCCAAGGGGCTCCGAGCCCCTTCCTCGTGGCCTCGGAACATGGTCACCTCTCTCAACAACACCTTCAACAACAACCTTCTCTTCCGTTCCGCTTGTGATATGTTTATATTTTGCAGAAGCACTCATTGGGTAAAACCTCAAAACTTCAAGGGTCACCACCCCCCGGGGTTTTACCATTTTATAACTTCAGGGGGGAAAACTGTTTCCCCCCACCACACCATGGAACAACAACAATTTTTGAAATGTATTTACAGAAGGACAATAAAACAACAACACATAAGACACGGATCCAGAATTTATTGACATTTTCAGAATTTTCTTATTAAAACCAGCATTCTTCTTTTTAGAAACAACAGTCTTCTTGATGACAACAGTCTTATTATCAACAACCATCTTCTTAATAAAAACAAGTATCTTCTTAATAAAACAACTATCTTCTTCATAAAAATATCTTCTTAATAAAAACAACTATCTTCTAAATAAAACAACTATCTTCTTAGAACAAAACTATCTTCTTATAAAGGAAACTTATCTTCTTAAAAAAACTATTTTCTTAATAAAAAACTTATCTTCTTAAATTATTTTCTTTATAAAACCAACAAACTTCTTAAAAATTCAATAATATAAAACGTATTTACAGAACAACATGTAAAACATATGTACAAGTGGCCGATTCCGTGGCCGGCACGTCCGTCAGTCCTGCAAGAAAAGCCAGGGCACGGTCAGTGCAGTCGGGCCCTGCTGGCCGTTCCCTGTGCCCCCAGCCTGGCCCACGCTGGGCCCAGCGGGACTCTGGCGCCAGGCCTGAGCCCGGCTGGGGATGGGAGCCGGGCCCCAGGCGCTGGCACGGGGCTTGTGTGGCCCAAAGCAGGCGCAGGGCAGGCCGGGGCTGGGGGTTGTGCCGCCACAATCCAGGGCACGGGGCACCGTGTCCCTGAGCGGGGCCCCCCAGCCCAGCCCCAGCCTGGCGGCAGGTGACCCGCTGTCCCCGGGGCAGGGCATGGCACGGCCAGGACGGGCCTCACCTGCTGATGATGGGGGACTCTCCTCATCCCAGCACCATGGCCTCCTCCTTTTCGCCTTCCTCTTCCACATCCATCTCTTCTTCCTCTTTCGTGTCCACCTCCATCTCCTCCACATACTCTTCCAGGTCCACTTCCATACTCTCTTCACGATCGCCATCCATGTCCACATCCATGGCTTCCTCAGTGTCTCTGACACCCTGCAGCAGGGAGCACAACCTCAGAGAGGGGTCTCTGTCCCAAACCATCCCCACAGGGGATGCCGTCCCAGGTAGTCATGGGGTGCCCACCTCCATGGAATGGCACTGTACCTTCACTGGGACAAAACTGCACATCCTGCAGGATCAATGCTGAGATCCAGTCAGCAGGGAGAGTTCTGGACTGACGGACTATCAGGGAGCTGGTAAGGATAGGGAGCTGGGAGCAGGAGGAAAGGTGGTCTTGGAGCAGGGTGAAGGGTGGTCTTGGAGCAGGTGACAGGGGTTCGCTGCGAGCTGCTGAAGCTTCGCTGGCAGCAGGGGAATGGCTGCGTTGTGCTCGTCGCCGGGCCCTGGCAGTTCCACATGGAACACGGGCACAGCTCTGGCAGCTGGGATGTCACAGGAGGTCCAGGGCCACTCAGCAGTGGGGGACTGGGATTCTCGAATGCTCAAATCCTTGAATGCTTTGGCTTGGCAGAGACTCTAAATATCATCTTGTTCCAGCCTGGTCAACCTTCCACCACACCAGGTTGCTCAGGGCCCCGTCCAAGTGGGCCTTCAATGTTCCCAGGGATGGGGCATCCTCAGCCTCTCTGCACAACCTGTGCCAGGGCCTCAACACCCTCCTTGCTAAATAAAACCTCCCTAAAGGAAATCAAACCTAAATCCACCTCCTTCAGTGTGAAGCCATCGCCCCTTCTCCTCTCCCCAGGCCCTGCTGAACACTCTGTTTCCAGCTGTCCTCTGGCTTCCATAGCCAATAGGAACCTGCATTGATTGTCCCTGTCTTTTGCTCTTTGCAACGGACCTGAGGACACCTGGATCATTTTTCCCCCTGAATTCTTGATACTCAAATACATACTTATTTTCTCTTTCTTTAAAACTTTATATTTTTCTTCTTTTTTTTCTAACAAGAAAAGGGCTGGGCTGAGGTTCATGAGTGTCCAGCAACTCCCCCTTGCCCACTCCCTGCTCCCACAGCCCTGCCTTCCCCAGCCCTGCCCCTCCCAGCATCACATCCCCCGGCACTCTCTGCAGCACCCACGGCTCCCACACCCTGCACCCCCTCCAGGACCCTGCACCCATGGGGCCCATGGCACCCCACCACCAGCACCCTCACACCAAAGGCCCCCAGGTTCTTCCCAACACAGCCTGTGCTGCCCACTCCACGTGTCCCCCCGAGTGGGGGACATGGGCCCGTGCCCGCTGCCAGCAGCAGGAATCCGGGCAGGGCAAGGATCCCTCGCTGGCCTTTGGGCTCTTCCACAGCCCAGGGCAATGCCATGGGGATGGGAAACAAAACCCAGAGTACTTGGAGCTTCCAAACCAGTACCCCCAGCCCGGGGGGCTGTGCCAGCACCCCCAGACAACCGAGTTACAGAAGGACAATACAACAGCAACACATTAAACATCTATACAAAATGTATTTACATTATAAGAATCATTAGGAAAACAAGAATCTTCTTATAAAAATAACAGTCTTCTTGATAAAAACAACTATCTTCTTAAGAAAAAAACTGTCTTCTTAATAAAAAACTACCATCTTAAAAACCCCCTTTCTTCTAAAAAAACCTTCTTGATAAAAAACATCTTCTTAATTGAAAAAATTATCTTCCTAAATAAAATCTATCTTCTTATTATTAAAAAATCCTTTTCTGAAAAAACAACTATCTTCTCTAAAAAACAACTATCTTCTTTCTAAAACCCACTATTTTCTTAAAAAATCAAAAGTATAAAATGTATGTACAGAAAAACAGGAAACAACGTAGAGAACATATGTACACCATGGCCTATTCCATGGCCAGCGTGTCCGTCAGTCCTGCAAGAAAAGCCAGGGCACGGTCAGTGCAGTCGGGCCCTGCTGGCCGTTCCCTGTGCCCCCAGCCTGGCCCACGCTGGGCCCAGCGGGACTCTGGCGCCAGGCCTGAGCCCGGCTGGGGATGGGAGCCGGGCCCCAGGCGCTGGCACGGGGCTTGTGTGGCCCAAAGCAGGCGCAGGGCAGGCCGGGGCTGGGGGTTGTGCCGCCACAATCCAGGGCACGGGGCACCGTGTCCCTGAGCGGGGCCCCCCAGCCCAGCCCCAGCCTGGCGGCAGGTGACCCGCTGTCCCCGGGGCAGGGCATGGCACGGCCAGGACGGGCCTCACCTGCTGATGATGGGGGACTCTCCTCATCCCAGAATCATGTCTTCCACCTCATCTTCTTCATCCACTTCCATATCCTCGATCTTGTCCACCACATCAACTTCCATCTCTTCCAAAGTCTCTTCAACATCCACATCCATACTCTCCTCCATATCTAGCACCACATCTACATCCATGGCTTCCTCACTGTCTCTCCGACCCTGCAGCAAGAGAGAACAACCTCAGAGAGGGGTCTCTGTCCCAAACCATCCCCACAGGGGATGCCGTCCCAGGTAGTCATGGGGTGCCCGCCTCCATGGAATGGCACTGTACCTTCACTGGGACAAAACTGCACATCCCGCAGGATCAATGCTGAGATCCAGTCAGCAGGGAGAGTTCTGGACTGACGGACTATCAGGGAGCTGGTAAGGATAGGGAGCTGGGAGCAGGAGGAAAGGTGGTCTTGGAGCAGGGTGAAGGGTGGTCTTGGAGCAGGTGACAGGGGTTCGCTGCGAGCTGCTGAAGCTTCGCTGGTAGCAGGGGAATGGCTGCGTTGTGCTCGTCGCCGGGCCCTGGCAGTTCCACATGGAACACAGGCACAGCTCTGGCAGCTGCGATGTCACAGGAGGTCCAGGACCCCCCACTCCGCAGTGGGGGATGGAGACTGTAGAACGATGGAATCCTGGACTGGTTTGACTTGGAACAGACCCTAAAAATCATCTTCTTCAAGCTTGAACAACCTTCCACCGCACCAGGTTGCTCAGGGCCCTGTCCAAGCACGCCTTGAACATTCCCATGGATGGGGCATCCACAGCCTCTCTGAACAGCTCCTGCCAGGGCTTCAACACCCGCAGTGCAAAAGAACATCTTCCTAAAGCAAATCAAAGCTGAGTCCTCCTCCTTCAGCATAAAGCCATCCCCCCTTGTCCTCTCCCCACAGGCCCTGCTGAACACTCTGGCCCAGCTCTCCTCTGGGCCCCTTCAGCTCCTGCCCGGCCGCACTGAGGCCTCCCCGGGGCCTTCTCTTCTCCCGCCTCAGCAACCCCAACTCTCTCAGCCTTTCCACACAGCACAGGGGCTCCAGCCCTCGCAGCACCTTTGGGGCCTCCTCCCCACTGGTTCCAGCAGGCTGTCCTGTGCTCAGCACCCCAGAGTTGGAGGTCGGGAGGAGCCCTGTGGGGGCTGCAGCTTCCTGGGGAACAGGGGGAATATTGGGTTATCCCTGGACAGCAACTAAACACACTCCTGTGCTGAGGGATAAAACCCCCGGAGCGAAGCCTGTGCTGGGCAGAGTTCTGCTGCCATGGGTGGTTCTTTGTGGAGTCTGCAGGGATGTGTCGGGAGCAGATCCCGTCTGTCCCCTGGGCCCAGCTCCCAGCCCGGAGCGGCTCCATGGGGCGCCTGGGCCGGGCCGTGGGTCCATCCCCCAGCTCAGCTCCGAGCTCCCTGTGCTCCCACAAGCCCGGGCTCCAAAGCAAACCCTGGCAATGGGGACACAGGGGCTATTTGGGGATCCTCTGGGCAGTGCAGGTTACAAACAACAGTTTCTCAGGAGGTTCATTGAAAAACAATTTTTACTTGCACACTTTAGAACATCCAGATAGATTAAGGCAGTTGGCAACGCTTGGACTTGATTTTTGGGTTCCAATGTATTTTGGGGAGAAGAAGGTAGGAGAAGAAAAAGACAGAGAGGAAAAGGAGAGAAAGGTAGATAGTCACCGGCCTTGGATCCAGCAGGTTTATCTCCAGTGCATGGGAGCACACCACCAAGCGCATACCTTTCATCTTTTATCAGTCCCCAGTGCCCTGGGGCCCTGCCCAGATGGGCATGTGCTAACTGTGGCTCCCAAGTCTCCTGCCAGAGCTTTACACAGTGCCAGAAGATTCCTGGTGCCATTTGGGGGCTTAGGGTGTCCCATGTGCCCAAACACCCCATTCCAGTTTATTTTGTCTGAATTAATCTTTGGGGGGTTTTTATCTGCAAAAAAACTTTAGGGATTTGCTTCCAGGGAAGGCATGTCCCAATACCTGCTCTGCTCAGAGACAGTGGTTGTGTCAAGTATTAAAGCCCTATTCTAAACAAGGAGCAGGTACAGGATTTGGATCCAGAAATTCTCCAGCCTTGGTTGTGCATGACATCCCCCTGCTTCAGCTTCCTCAGCTACAAACCTCAGGCAGGACAAAAGAAAACAAGGGAGGGGGGAGCAGGATCCAACAACATACACTGCTGTTGGAGCAGGATAAGAATTAAAACCTTGGAATTTCCAATTGATTAGTTCTCTCCTGCTGCTGTGGACACCTGGCACAAGGTGCTTCTCATGGAACAACCTGGGTTTGAAGGGACCCACAAGGATCAGCAACTCCAACCCCTGGGACACCCCAAGAGTCCCATCACATGCCTGAGAGTGTTATAACACAAACTGGCCCTCTTCTACAGAAAGAAGCCGCAACTTCCAAATCATTTGGGTGATTTTTGTCCTGATCATGGGAATCTTCTCCTGCAGTCTGGGCTTATGGACAATTATCCTTCTCCACATACATTATTTAGTTTATAACAAGTGAAATTGCTGTTACACAGTGGCTGAGCTGCTCTGAACTCCTCTCCTTCCATTTTCCAATTAAATAGAGCACCAGCAACACACTCATCTTGGAGTAAAGCCTAAAGTTGCTCCTTCTAGGACATAAGCTTATGAAACCCTTATCACTTACAGTATTTAAACAAACAAACTCTTGTTTTTATCTTCTATTTTCCCTACAGCTTCTCCTTTATACCTTCTATTTTTCCCACTTCCCAGTATTTTAGTTGATGCCTTGAACCAACACATTGAATTTCTGTAAAGTGTTTCTTTTCAGGGAGGAAAAAAAATAACCATTGATCTCATGTGTTATTAAAGAAAAGACATAACGCTGGGTATGAAGGGAAATGGTCAAATTTGCTAAAAAAAGACAATTGTGAAACACAAGCATGACTTTTGCTTAACAATAAAACCCCTCTCCACTTTGGAACATTCTGTTTCTAAGGTGTAATTAATAAAGGGAGTTTATCAATGTAAGGAACGAATGGCAATGTAAGGGCATGAAGCTGAATCGGGGGGGTTTAAGCTGGATCTCAGCAAAAGGTTCTTCCCCCAGAGGGTTCTGGGGCACTGAACAGGCTCCCCAGGGCAGTGGGCACAGCCCTGAGGCTGCCAGAGCTCCAGAAGCATTTGGACAATGCTCTGAGGGACAGGGTGGGATTGTTGGGGTGTCTGTGCAGAGCCAGATTTGGACTCAATGATCCTTGTGGGTCCCTTCCAACTCAGCGTATTCTATTCTATTCTATTCTATTCTATTCTATTCTATTCTATTCTATTCTATCCTATGCGTTAATGACAAAGTTGGGAGTCACTCAGTACTTTGGGAGAGTTTTGTTCCCTCAGGTCCCAGTGTCTCAGGAAGCTCTGGGGAAGCTCCCGTTTGCCTGTGGGCACAGCCAGGGGTGCAGGAGGCTGCAGAGTCTGCACCGTCCCAGCCATCCCACCCTAGGGGCTCGGGACAGTGGGAACTGCCAGAGTCTGAACCCCTGTCCTACTGCTGCCCATGGGGGCTTTGGAGCTGGGACAAAAAGGTGGGTGGTGATGCAAACCAGGGAAAGCAGGACTGAGTTAGGTGAGCCTGGCCCAGGGGAACAGACATGCCACTGCTTTGGGCACCTTTTCATTTACAGAACTCCTTGGAATGGTCTCAGGTGTCATGGTGCACGTGCAACATTCTAAGTATTAAACACAAATCCTGTTGCTTCCATGTGTGCTGCCTGGACAGTTCTCTTAGTGGCACTTTGCCTGGACAGGTCTCCTAGTGGGGCCTGTGTCTTTCTGTGTGGACTGTTCACTGTAGGACAGTCACTGAACATCAGCTGCTGCTCAGATAACAAGTACTGAGCTTCATTTCCAGGGAGGACTAGGAGCTGGGGTGTCAGGGTGAACTCTGTGCTCAGAATTAATTTAAACTTTGCAAAAATATAACAGTGAGAATTTCTGTGAGGAAATCCTCACTTTTAAGCATTTCAGAGATAAAAGGAGAGGTGTACGACAGCCTGGCTGAAAAGCTCACCACAGTTTATGACTGGGGTTTGTGAAAAACCTATTGGAGATGTCAGAACAGGAGTGAACGTGTGTGTGACCCCCAGGCAAGGCCGGAGCAGGGCTCTGCCTCCTGCATGTTTGGCAGGCATTGGCTGTGCCAGGGGGCCGGGACTGCAGCCCTGCCCATGCCAGCCCTGCCCTGCAGCAGCCAAAGCCACTACAAGCTGGACGGGGGAACTGGGAGTCCAAGGTCCAGCTCACAGAGCGGCTCACGAGTCGGGCCAGCTCTGCCTGGCACCTCACCAGCACCTTCCCTGCCTCGGTGCCGGCTGGCTGAGCTGTACAGCGAGGGCTCCCCGTGCCCCAGGGTAACACCTGAAAGTGGTGTTGCCCCAGGAAAGTGGGACAAGAAGCGCTGCCTGCTCAGTGCCCACAGTGGCTCCGTGGCTGGTCCTGGCGCCGTCCTGAGCCCCACTGTGGTCTCGTGTGGCTCCAGCCACAGAATCCCAGAATCCCAGAACGGGTCAGGCTGGAAGGGACCACAGCAGGGCATCTGGTCCCTGCTCCTGCTCCAGTTATCTCAGAGCACATAACACCGGACTGTGTCCAGAGAGTTCTGGAATATCTCCAGTGAGGGAGACTCCACACTCTCTCTGGTCTCTGCTCAGCGCTCAGCCACTGCACAGGAAAGAAATTCTTCCCCATATTCAGGTGGAACTTCTCAGGCATCAGTTTCTGCCCCTGACCTCTTGTCCTGATTCTGGGCCCCCTGAGCAGAGCCTGGGCCATCCTCTGACCCCTCCCTGCAGATATTTATATATTTATATATTTATATATTTAGATATTTAGATATTTATTTATACACAGGGTCCTGGCTTGGCCTGGCTCTGGTGGGTGGCAGCGAGTGCCAGAGCCTGCCCAGCCGTGGGGCTGGGGCGGCGGCCCTACTTGGGGTGCATGTTCTGGGGACAGGGCGGTTTGTGGGGCCGGGGCAGGTTCAGGGCACGGCCCACGCCGGGCCAGGCGGGCCCGCGGCCCGGAGGAAACGCGGCCCGGCCCCGCCTCACGCAGGCGGCACCGCCTCTACTTAAAGCGGGCGCGGGGCCGCCTCCTTCTCCTCCTCCTGCCGCCGCCGGGCCCCGCAGCTCCACCATGTCGGACCGGCTGCCCTACAAAGTGGGTGAGTGCGAGCCCCGGGCTGGCCCCGCGCGGCTCCCCCGGGCCGGGCCGGGGAACGCGGCCTCGGCGGCCGCGGCCGGCGGGTCCTGCCCGCGGGGGAGCCGGGCCCGAGCCCCCCCTGCGCTGGGGCAGCGGCCGCGGGGAAAGGGCGGCTCGGGGGGTGCCCGGAGGGGTTTCCCCGCCGTGGTGCCGCTCTCCTGCCCCGCAGCCCCGGCCCTGCCCCGCCGCTGGAGCCCTTGGCGGGAACGGGCTTTGCTGCGAATGTGAAAGCGTTTCCCGGCCCGGGACCTGTGATTCACGTGCCCTGGAGGTTTTGGCGGGTGTTTTTGTGGAGCTGAGACTCACAAAGAACCCCGATTTTTATTAAAAATTGGGTGTTCCTCGGAGGCTGAATTCAGAGAGAAGAACGTTCGTCTCTAAGGCTCAGATTCATAAATAATTTACCCTGGAGGCTCTGAACCCAAAATACTGCGGGATATTTTTTTAAGCAGCCCTGGTAAAGCTGCCGAGCCCTTAAAGGGGTAAGATTCAACCTCCTCTTGATGTGTTTGTTTCCATGGTCCTTCCATTGCCTGTTTTCAGGCAGTTTTCAGACCCTGGTTGTTGTACAGTCAGCTCTAACACGTGCAGTAGCTTCAGTGGCCCCAGGCTTCATCCTGCAGCAAAATGCAATTAGCCTGTCTGTGTTAAACCCGCCAGTCCTGGTGTTCCCCGGTGCTTTAAACGGCCCCTGTTCACGAGGTAGGTGAAAGAAAAGCGTCTGACCATGGTCTAAGTGGAATCTTCTGAAATCTCTGAAAGAGCAAACTGAGTAAGAGGGACAGTGGGTTGATGCACGTGGGCATTACCTGTTTGACCCCTGTGTTTTTAAAACTGGGGTCAGACATGGTGAGTGCAGTAGCCTATTAGAAGCCTCTCTTCATCTTTTTTGCTGAATTTCTACCTTTGTAAAAAAAGATCTGTAGTAGAAGACTGGTAACTAAGGTAGTAACGTAGCCTTAAAATAATTTCTGTGCATCCAAGGGGGTAGGACCTGCAGTGCTTTGCTTTGAGGAGGGGGAAGGTTCCCCCTGGAACCACAGCTCCTGGTGCATTCTCAGGGAGCATTGTGCCATACAGGCAGCTCCTCCCCACATGCAGGTCATTACTGTGGAAGTCGTTCCTCTATAGGAAGTGTTGGACACTTGGGCAGTGTCTTTAAGTGCTTAAGGCTGTGGCTTACTGAATGGGCCTCAGGATGTCTGTGCACTAGATCACAGCTGATTAATATGCTCATGCAGCGTGCTTTTTCCCAGAGGGGCTCTTAGCTTTGGTCTAAACTCATTTGAAAGCCTTTTACAATAGTAGAAAAGGAGGGAGCGGCTGCAATAGGGTCTAGTTTTCCCTCGGCTCTGCCTCCCAGCTGTTGCTGGGTGCTCAGCTGTTGCAGCCAGTGCCTCCTCACAAGTGTGTGAACGGATCCCAAGGTCTCAGCTATTTAAACTCTGACAGCTGTCCTGCTTCTCTCACAGCTGACATCAGCCTTGCAGACTGGGGTCGCAAGGCCATCGAGATTGCGGAGAATGAGATGCCAGGGCTGATGAAGATGAGGGAGATGTACTCCGGGTCCCGGCCCCTGAAGGGCGCCCGCATCGCCGGCTGCCTCCACATGACGGTGCAGACAGCAGTGCTCATCGAGACCCTCCTCGCCCTGGGGGCTGAGGTAAAGTGCTGAGCTTCCCCTTCAGCTGCTGGGTAATGCCCTGCTGGGGTCGCTGCTCCTGCTTGTATAACACCTTTGGGAATCCTGGCTGTACTTTTTTGGAAGAGGCTGCAATCTCCCAGTGGATGGATCTTCTCTCCTTAAGCACACAGTGTGTGTGCTCTGTGCATCTCTGGGGTGTGGTGCCCCCCCGGACAAGCAGGACCTCTGGGTGCCTGTTTTGGGCTGGGTGGGTGGGTGGCTGCAGCAGCTCCATCAGCAGTGTGTGCAGTGCCCCAGGCAGTGCCCACAGTGCTCCCACACAGCCCTACTGTGCTGGGGCATGCAGTGCTGCTGCTGGCTTGAGCCACTGCCCCCACCACAGATTAGCCTGTATTAAGAACCACACTGTGCCCTGGTAAAGTCAGCAGAATTTAATGAAGCTCTCTGAGAGCTCATGCTGCCCTTGAGCTGTGCAGGAAAACAACAGGGATGCAGTGTGGCTCAGGGATTGAGGGCTGGGGACTCACTGACTTTGAATTTGGTGCATGTGTGACTGCACCAGTTACTCTGGTCCATATTAAAGACTGAGGTACTAAAAGCCATTTACAGATGTGTCCCATGCCTGACTTGCTGAATGAAGTCCAGACCTCACGGCTGAGTGTTCACTGTACGGGGCTGAAGAGAGCCAGGCATCTGAGCACTGCTTGTGTGCTGAGCAGGGAGCTGGCTGGAACTCTGATGGATTGTTAAGTTTGTGTGTGATCTGAAATTCCTTCTTCCTGAAGTTTAGCTGCCTGAACTCAGGCTGCCCAGAGGTTCCCATCCCTCCCTGGGAATGGTCCAGAACTGAGCAGTGTCAATGCTGATTGAAAGGCACTGAGAGAAGAGGAAGTTTCCTCTGTACCACCTGTGGCATTGCCTCAAAAAGAGGAGGAAGCAGTAGGTGTGGACACTTTGCCAGGTCAGCCAAGCTGCTATGCAGGTGTTACTCAGCCTGGTCAGAGCTGTTCCATGGTTGCAAGTAGTGCAGTGCTGAAGGGGAGCTTTGTGGAGGTACAGTCTTGGCTTTGTTCCAGCCACTCTGTGTATGAAATTCTTGTCCTTCTGCAGGATTTGAAAGAGAGCAGTAGCCACTGAAATTTGGGAAGCTCCTTGCTGCTCCTGTTGGTTGCTCTGTCCCAGCATGGCCGACCTAGGCAGCTGTGTGCTTAGTTCAGCGTTGCCAAGCTGCTTTAGTCTGAGCACAACCCCAAATCGGTGTCCTATGGGCTTCATCCGAGTCCTTCAGGGAGGTGCCTGCAGGGATTTGGTTCCTCTCAGCGTGTTGTGGTTGTGCCTTTAAGGTGTGTGGTGCTGTGTTAGCTCCTTGTTGTGATGCTCTGTATTCATTTAGGCTTTGGCTCGAGTTAGGATTCAGCCCTGGTTCATGTATTCTGCCAGAACTGTGGTGCCAGGGAGGGAGGAATGAAGCTGATGAAATCATACCCTCTGTAGTGAGGATGTAGCTCACTGCAGCACAGAAACCTTGGTGTTGCTTTTTTGGCTGGGTTAACAAAGACAGAATAAATAATAATAATCTGTGCCTCAAGAGTGTTAAGTTCTAAATTTATAATAAAAATGCATCCTCTTCATAACCAGTGGCTCCGAGCCCATCAAGTGTGCCAGTTATTCAAGGATCTGTGTCACAAACTGGTGTTACAGATCTGGGAGTGCAGAGTTGAAGTGGCCTGTATCTGTATCAAGCTCGAAGTGTAACACTATATAGGTATTCTGTATACTTTGAATGTTCTGATGCCTCCTGATGTCATCTGTATTGATATGGGGGGAGCTTACAAAAACCCAGGTGAGGAGATGCAGTGCTTAAGGTCATGGTTTCAGTTTTCCTGTGCTCTTTCCCGGTGTGTTTTCACTGGCAGGTGTTGGTTGTGTAGGCTCAGATGAGGTGGGTCCTACTGCAGCCCTTACTTTGAAATGTCATTGCTTGATGAGGTGGGGTGTGTATCTGCAAACAGGCTGAAGGACTGTGCCTTATTGCCCCCTCTCCTCGAGGTCTGCGGCCAATGAACATGAAATACCTGCCAGTCAGCCCTGTGGGGAGCAGAGTGGGAAGTGTCTGTGGCTCCGGGATGTGGTGGTTGGAGCTGCAGTAGGTGTGCAGATCCTTTTCAGTGCAATTCAGCACATGCTGTTGCTTTTCCAGGTGCCTGAGCCTAGTTATGAAATCTGTGGAATACACTTAGCTCAGCTGGAAAAGCTTCCATGACTGGAGCACAGAGTGGGAGGTGGGTGAGCATAACCTTGGAGAATGCCTGTTGATTGAGTGTAGTGTTTCAGCTGCATTTCTGACTGTTGTCAGTGCCAGCAGGTGTGTTGCTGCACGTCCATGTTCCTCAGTGGACACTTGCTATGGGGCTGTTCTGAAAATCTGACCTTTAGTGACCAAAACTTTCCAAACCCACCCTGCTGTGCACTCCTGAAGATCTATAGCTGAAGTATGCTCTGGCTGTCTGGGAGAAGCACTCATGAGCAAGGAGATGGCTGAATAAGTGGCACAGCTAAAGCTCCCTTACGTTCTCTCCCAAAGTGACGTTATTTTCCCTGGCTTAGTCACACACTTAGTTTTCACCTTAATTTCTCAGAGCTACTGAGAAAGGCAGGAATCTGCACTAATTTCTTTCTGCTCTTGCTCCCTTTCTAACTCCTGTGCGTGGTAGAGAGTGCCTGATATCTCAGAACTTTGTTCAGCAAACAAAACTTGGGTTGTTTTCCAGGTACAATGGTCAAGCTGCAACATTTTCTCCACGCAGGACCACGCTGCAGCTGCTATTGCAAAAGCTGGTGTCCCTGGTAAGTTATCCATGTTCTGGTTTGGCTCTGAGTTGGGCTGTACTGCCTGTTCCTGCTAAATCCAACTGTGTACATATCAAGCTCTTCCAAACAAGCTTCAGGATAGATACAGCCCGTCCGAAGCACTGGGGACACTTGATTCAGGCTGTGTTGCATCAGCCTGTGCACAGCACTCCTAACAAAGGCTGTGGCAGTGCCTGCCTGTATCTTACATCTCTAAGCCTGCTCATTAAGATGATTGAATGGGCTGGTGATTAAATAAATGGATTGGTGTGTAGGTGTGTGTAGTTGGAGATGTTTTGTGCTTTCCAGCAAGTTCTATGCTGAACAGGGGCTGGGGAAGGGAAGTGAACTGCCATATGCTCTTCACAGTGCCAGGGGCAATACCCAAGGTATTTTTAGGCTAGAGCTGGCCCAGCTGTGTTCCTGCCTGGTATCCCTGAAGTGGTGTATCAGGATGCTGCTGTCTCGTTACTGTCACCTTGCCATGAAGAGCAGTTCCTCAGGGATCAGTATAAATACATTAAGCTGTCTGCTGTGTTGCTCAGCTTAAGGACATGAAATCCTCATGGCTGTGTGCTGGGAACTGCAATACCTGAGCCCAGGTGTCGGCAGAGGCTAAATCTGATTTCTGGCAGCCTGGTTCTCTGCTTTGGGAGGTGTCTCTCATTTCTGTTATAATTAACTATTGCCACAAGTCTTTCCTCATCTGTGGTGCATTCTAGGGCAACAAAGTGGTCCTCTTCATCAGCTCATTTGGCATTGCCAGCTTCAGGCATTGCCTCTGCCTGCCTCTGGCATGGGATGTCAAAGGGCCAGGGAGCACTCTCTAGGTGTTAGGTTATTGTTTTCCTCACTGCTCTCAAAACCCAAAACTCCACTGAAGAGCCTTTTACAGGTGGAGTGTTTGTCTGAGTGTTTGACCTCTGCCCTTGGTGTCCTCATTTTGTGGAACTTGCTCTTTTTGTTAATATTGCACCTCACATCCTGAATTCGAGGCCTTGGAGGAATGCTGGTCCTTTGGATACAATATGAGATAATGATGCACATTTCTTCAGAAAGGGCAGTTGCATGATTGGCTCTTCTTGGCTCAAGGTTAGTTTTCTGTGTAAACAGTGAAAACATGAGGATTTAGTCAAATGTTGAGGGGTGTAAATAATGTGCCTAATATATGTTTGAGTGCCACTGAGGGTCAAGTATAGCACGAAGCCGGTACAAATGCCTGGAAGGACAAATCCTGCTAGACACAACAGGCCAGTGGTTGCAGCACCTTGCTGGGGCTGGATGTGCAGAGCAGATGAGGCACCTCAGCTTGGATTTTAGTGCTGTGCTAGAGAATAGAATTTAAACTCAAAGTTGCTGAAGAGTTTATATTCTGCTGCTCAGCTCATGCTGTAGTCTGGTCCCTTTTTTCTGCTGTGCTAGAAACTGCTGTAGTTGTGTTTTCATTTGTCTGTACCAATATGTCCAGTGGCTATTTCTAATTCCTGGTAGCATAGGATGTATTAGAGGAGCCAGTGAGGTGTTGTGGATGTGAATCTACTTTAGTGTACTTTGCCTTCTCTCTCTTAACCTGGAAGAAGAATGAGAGCAATGAAGTCTCAAAATTTTGACCATGTTTGTGGCCTGGAACAAGAGGCAAAGTGATTTAATCTTTGCTCACTCTGAGATCTTTTTTTCAGTACAAATGTCTTTTCTGGCCTGCAGGCACAGATAATCATCTATCCGTTGGTTGCTACTGAGAGCTGCTGATGAAATGTTTCTTTGGCTGCTTCACTACATGCTGAGTAAGAAACTGGCTAATGGTGTGTTTGTTCCCATGTAGTGTTTGCCTGGAAAGGGGAGACGGACGAGGAATATTTGTGGTGCATCGAGCAGACCCTGTATTTCAAGGATGGGCAGCCCCTCAACATGATCCTGGATGATGGCGGAGATCTTACCAACCTGGTTCATACCAAGTACCCACAGCTCCTGAAAGGTGATTGTGTTTTGTTTTGTCAGGCACAGCTCTGCCTGGGAGGCTGTTTGGGAGTGTTTCTGTAGGAATTCCCTGCTGGTGGAAAAGGGATGGGGGAAGAGGGACAGGCATGTGCAAACAGGCTGGGAAAATTGCTTACAGCCCAAGACCAGAATCTCTTACCTGCAGGAGCTGTTTCCATCTCTGCTCTGTAGTACATAAGGCCCAGTGACCTGTCCTTTTGGCCATCCTTCACTGTGCCCATTGCCTGAGACTGACCAGTGGTTCTACTGTCTTGCCAAAAGCTTCCTGGAAAAGGGCTGCATTCTATGATTGCTCAGTGTCTGTTTGCAGTTAATATCTTTAACATTAATGCATTTCTTCCCCTTCCTCTTGGTGCATCTCTGGAGGAAGTCATGACAACCTGTAGCCTTCCTGAGAAAGGGAACAGTTTTCTACCTTAAATACTGTGAGGCATTAATTCACCCAGTTTGACAGTGAAGATGCTGGTGGAGCCAGGGTTGGGACTCTTGCTTTGACTTTCCTTCAGTGCAAGTTAGTAAAACTGAGAACAGGCTGTTGTTGCTAGAACATGTTTATGTAAAAGATTTATGTGAAGGGAATTTGGCATGACCAGGCTGATCTGTGCCTGGCAAGTGTGACAGACTCTCCTTAACCCTGCCAGTGTCCACCCCCTGTGCTGCAGCAAACCATGGGTGCCCAGTGTTGCTAAAGGCATCTGGGAGTGAAGAAAATTGGGTGGTGATACAGTGGGGTGTGCTCATGTTCTTGTCTGTAGAGCTGAGGTTGCTGTAGAAGACCCCTGGATCAGCTCTTCTCTGACTCTTGCTCTGATTTAGGAGGAAGATGTGGGGAAAAAATCTGAAGGGGGCAGGCTGTGGGTGGGGCTGTGTGAGAGGAGGCTGGGGCTCTGCTCCCCTTCCATGTGCTCGTGGGGGTAGGAACACCAGGAAGAGGGGAAACTTTCCCTGTGCCAGGCCTCACTTTCTCCTTCATCCTCAGCCTGATGCCACTTGTAATCCAACAGTCAGCATCTTTGTGTTATTTAAACTGTACTGAGAGGTTTTCATTGGTTTTTGCTCAACCATGCTGGGCTCCTCTCTCTTCCATTGAAGCTCTTGTGCTTCCTGGGTTGCCCCTGTCTGATGTTCATGACCTCTTACTTTTCTGATGTTTTTGATGCCAAAGAATACCACAACTGATCATGCCTCTCTCAGTCTTCCTGGCACTGTAAGAGGCCAAAAAAGGCATTTTCTATGTTCCCACTGTTTTGCAGGGTTGTTTCCCTGCCATGCCCGTGTAGTGCCTGTTGATGTCCCTGTTCCCAGGGGTCCTTGAGCTGAGCTGCTTTCACACTTCCAGCCCTCTTGCTTTCTGCTTCTTTCTCCCCTCCAGCCCTTTGCTCCTTCTTGCTTGTCTTTGTGCTCCTGGTGTGGAAGGGACCAGCATAATACGGTGCAGTAGGGCAATGGCTGCTGAACTGTCTCATATCTTGGCATCCATCTCTATCTGCCTCTGATAAAAACATCCCTACTGTCTGGGTTTACTTCCTAAATTCATAGGAATGGCTCTTCCTCTGGGTTTTCAAAGGGTGTAGGCAGGATGTCATACCAGTCAACATTTCCCTTGCCAAAATGTGTGGCCATCTGCACTGGCTGTAGTTGAAAAGCCTCCTTGCAGCAGTCCAGTAAGTTAAGAGTGATCTCTGTAGAGGGTGACAGACTTGATCTGTTTTACCTACCATTGCTCCTTGGAAACAGCAAAACTTCCAGAATGGGACCCACTGAGTAGAGTCTTGATCTCATTTATCTGAGCTCTGTCTTGAGCCCTCTGTGCAAAGTCTGCTTAAATGGAGCTGTGTGGCAGCCATTTTTATGTTATCTTCAAGATGATAGAGGCTAATGTATCCTAAGGGCTTGTGGGGATATTTGACCTCTTGGTGAGAGGTAGAACAAGAGTAACATTAGCAGAGTACGTACAGTGTGTGTCAAGTGTGTTGATTTTGAGCACAGGAGACATTTGGGAATGAGGCAGCTCAAAGTGCCGTTTAAAGGCTGGAAAAATTTTCTGGGCTGATTTCAGAGGGAATTGTCTTCTGTGCTTCAGCTGCTTCTAATTTAAATAGTTGAGTCCTAGTGTGCAAATAACAGTAGCAAGTAGGCCTCCTTCAGCAAGGAGATGTGTCAAATACCTGTGGAGCTGCTCAGCAAGCTTCCCCTGTCCTTAGTGGTGCCTGCTGTTGGAGGGCAGAAGGGTCTTTGTACCACTGGCTTATTCCATTCAACTAAATTCCCTTAATAGCAAGATAAATAAAGGTGGGAAGAGAGAAAACTAACACTGAACAAAGGAGAAAGTCGTGAGGTTTTGCAAGGGAGGTCTCTGGCATCTGTACAAAAGTCCACTGTTGAGAAAGGATGGAGAAGACTGGATCATTTGTGATCCAGTGATTCATGTTTGATTCATGTTTACTCATTTCTTAGGTAAGAAGTACAGGGGAGCAAAGCAGGTCTGGGTGCTTAGCAAGGCTTTTCCAGTTTAGTCCAACCTTTTCCTTGCCGAATGCCCTCCACTCCCCAATCACTTGAATCCCTCAGGCTTTGAACATGAAAGGTGTAGGCAGCACTTGGAGCAGCTGCAGAGTGGTTTAGAGCAGCTATAAATGTCTGGGGCAGCGTTCAGGTGGCCTTCAGAGAGGGGAAGCTGCTGGCATACAAGATGGGAGGTTTGCTTAGTGCCACTTAAAGGTAGTGTACTAAGCTCAGGAATGTCGTCTGGAGAGCTCTGGAAGGATGAAAAGTGTGTCTTCCAGCTGCCAGACTAGAAGAGAGAAGGCAGGTCTGAACTGGAGGTTCCTGCCATGACCTCTCACAGATTTCCTTCACGAGGGCATGGATGTACTTGATCCAGGCAGTTGGACCACAACATGGATGCTTTTGGGAGGCTTACTACAGATGCTCCATTTCACTTTGCATGAGGCAATGTTCTTTAAACTGTCCTGTCCCCTCCAAGGAAGCTCTGAATATGCCAAAGCCTGGATGCATTCCCTGGGCAGATGACCATCAGGGGAGTAGGGTTGTCTGGGGCTCTGTGCTGAGACACAGGTTGGAGATCAGTTGGCCTCATCACAGAATGGTGTGGGTTGGGAGGGACCTTTAAAAGGCCATCTTGTCCAACCCCCCTGCAATGTGCAGGGACACCTTCAGCTCGTGTTGTTCAGATCCCTTGAATGGTCCCAGGGATGGGGCATCCACCAGCTCTCTGAACAACCTGTGCCAGTGTCTCATCACCCTCACTGTAAAAAAAAAACAACAAAACATCTGCCCTGTATCTAGACTGAATCAACCCTCCTTCAGTTTAAAACCATTCCCCCTTGTCCTGTTGCAACAGGCCCTGCTAAACAGTCTGTCCCCATTTTACATGCCCACTTCAAGTACTGAAAGCCTGTGGTGACATCTCCCTGGAGTCGTCGTCTTCTCCAGGCAAATCCAGCTCTTCCCTTCTACTGGCATTGGTCTCCTTTCCTTTCTGTGCCACGGAGTGCTGGTGCCTCTGCCTGCTGGGCTGGGGAGCCATGTGGAGGTCTCATGGCTCCCTCTCAGGCTCCACTGAGGCATCTGTCCAAAATCTGGTGTGAAAACCACGTTGAATTGCACCCAGAGGCTTGGCCCGAAGGTGCTCTTGGTTTGTGTTGCTCCCCTGGGCTCGGACCAGCTCACAGCTGGATTTTTTTTTTTTTTTTAAACAGAGGGGGGTGGGTTTGGACCAGACTCAGCAGCTGTGTGTGACTACCCTGGGAGGGGTGTTGGGCTGGGGGGCTGTGGAGGCACTGCTGTGCTGGGGTGGGACTGGGGAGGGGCAGTGGAGGGCTCTGCTGTGCTGGAGATCAGGGACTGAGATAAACTTGGGATTCCCCTTCCCTCCCTTTTGCCCTGCTGCCCCTTACTGGGGGTGTCCTGGGCTCTTGGCAGCTGTTGCCATCCATGACTGTTCCAGCCAAGCAGATGAATCCCAAAGGGTTGGTGCAAAGCACCCTTCCTGCCTTCCCCTTCCTGCTGCCTTCTCCTGGCTGGGAGGCACAGCACCCCTGAGTGCTGGAGGGTGCAGAGGTTTGTAGCTCAGAAACACATCCTCTGGCCTTCCTTGCAAGCCTGTGGTGTTCTTGCAGGGTCCTCAAGGAGCCTCCCTGGAGCCTGCAGGCCCCTGGGCTGGCTGACTTCTTTGTCCTCTGGGGGTAAAACCAGCTGCCCAGCTGGAGGGGCCAATCACAAAATCCTTTAGGTTGGAAAAGACCTTTAAGATCGAGTCCAGCTGTTCCCCCAGCACTGCCAAGCCCAGTGCTAACCCATGTCCCCAAGTGCCACATCCACATGTGATCTTGCTGCCTTTGTCCCTGCCTTGGGGCTGTGCTGGTGCTGTTGCTCCCAGCAGTGATGGCTGTTCTTGTGCTGTTCAGAGAGGGGATTGTCCAGGCACCCTGTCCTATAAATTTCTCATGGGTCTTGGTGGGTGGGGAGGTGATGACACTGGGACACTTCTCTGTGCCCAGAATTAACAAACTACATTAATAATTTGGGGGGATTTTGCTGGGGAGTTGTTGTTAGTTCCCTCTTACTCATCCCTAAACTGATATTGGCTGTTGAGGTGGGTGGGCTGGGCTGTGGGCAAGGAGCTCTGCCAGTGCTGCTGCCTGGTGATCTCAGGCAAGTCCTTTGGCTTCCCTGCTGTTACTTGTGACATTTAAAGGGTAGTACTCACCTTTTTGAAGTACTAGGAGGGCTGTGGATAGAGTGTGGATGAAAAAAAGATGAGTGTAGGAACCGTGAGTAATTACGTGTTATATAGTGAGGGAGACGAATTAAGAAAAATGACATGAAAAGGGACAATATTTGTGTCTGTCCATGTGCACTCACATGACATAGCCTGGGCTGTCACCTGCTTCACCAGTAAAAGGACATGAACAGAACAGTTCATGAATGTTGTTTATTTCTTAGAGTTTTTCTATCAAAATGGCTGTAAAATTATTTTCCTGATGAGCATCCTGTCAGTCTTATTCCATGAGGTCAGTGGGAGAGGGTGTTTGCCTGGAGGGGGCAGTGTCTCCTCTGCAGAGATTCCTGGTATGGGTAGAACTTCATAGGTTTCATAGCTCCTCTTTTCTTGTGAATCTCAATCAGCTCCAGATTAGTGAGTATCCAGATTTGGGGGGTGTTGGCTGTTTAAGCAGAGCTGAAGGAGATTACAACAGGAGGATTGGGAATGGTGAACTGTGTATTTGATATTTTTTTTCCCAATTGATCCAGGTGCTTTAGTTTTAAGTGTGGTTGTCTGGGTATTGTCTCCTTTCAAGCCACTTTCTAGAATGGACTATGCTGGAAAAACATCACTGAGGTGAACATCTTGTCCTTTTTGCAGAGGATTATTTTGTGAGAAAATAGATTAGAGTGGGGAATCTTTCTGGTTCCTTGATCAAGAGCTGGTCCCTTTCTTTTTTTTCAAAGAGTATTTTGTCCTGCTGTTTTTTAATTGCCTTGTGGGGGAAGAAACTTGAAGCTCCGAACTATTGTTTGAGGATCCAAATTAGGGTTTTCATCTCTTCCCTGCTCCCTGCCAAGGGTTTGTTTAACTTCAGGCCTCTGGAGGGTGCTCCCAGCACTGGTACGTGCTGGTTTGCAGCAGCATTAATTCCAGCTAAGGTGAATCCTTTTACTCTCCCCACAGGAATCAGAGGTATTTCAGAAGAGACAACCACTGGAGTTCACAACCTGTACAAGATGAAGGCCAATGGGACCCTGAAGGTGCCGGCGATCAACGTTAACGACTCTGTCACCAAGGTGATGTAGATGGAGCCTTCTGCCCTCTTCTGCTCTCTGATCAGCTTGGGGTTGGCATGTTGTCATTCCCATGAAAGTCTTCCTTCTCATCCTGGGTTATTCTTGACCTGGTGCTGAGCAAATTTCCACCATATCCTTGAAGTGAGCCCATGATGTCTCTAGTGGGACGTGCCATTGTAAATGCCCCATTTTTCAGAACATCAAGGGCTCTTTTGCACATAAGGACATGCATTCTTCTGCTTTTTAATAATGTGAAAACCCCTTTGGGAATCGTGGCTCCTGGGGCACAGTCAGTTCCTGGGGCAAGGAGCCTGTCCCCACTCTTGAATACAGAATTACAGAATGAATTAGGTTGGAAAAGACCTCTGAGATCATCAAGTCCAAGCTATGACCCAACACCACCTTGTCAACCAGACTGTGGCACTGAGTGCCATGTCCAGTCTTTCCTTAAACACCTCCAGGGACAGTGACTCCACCCCCTCCCTGGGCAGCCCATCCCAGTGTCAGGTACCAGCTGGAAAAGAGAGTGTGACCTGCATGAGCTTGTGGCTGATACAGGTTTGTTGCTCAGCCTCTGGCTGATGTCTGTGAGCAGCAGTTCCAAGGACAGGGCAGGAGGTGTTTATCCCTTGCTTAGCTTTGTTACTGCTCCCCAGGATAAATCCTGGTGAATCCAGGAGGAGGTGGAGTGCTGTTTGAAGGGTGCTGGTGCTTTTTGGCTGCAGGTGAATTACGGGGGGAATTTCAGGTGTATTTGAGGTTTATGCATCTCGATGGTTTTCAATCCAGTTGCTGAATCTATTTTGAGTTCCCATGTGAACATTTCCTGTTGGGCCTGGCAGTTCTCATGGGCTGCTTGGCTTGCCTTCCCTGCAGTGCTGTCTGGAGAGCATCTCCTTTCTGCTCACTAAGATGCATCCAACACTTTTATTTCCTAGCTAGTGGGCTGGAATCCAGTTGATCTTGGAAGAAACTTGTTTCTTTGACATCCTTTTCACCTAGATTTGTGCCTCTTGCATAATAACTATTAATGCTATTTAGTAGATTTGGAAATCCAGATGTTCCTATAAAAGCCTGTTGAGTGGATTTGGGTTGAGCTCACTTTATTCCAGTGCCAAAAAAGTGCTTATTTTCAAGTACTGTTTGGTGTTTATATCGTACAAGATTTGTACTAACCGCAGTTGCAGACCTCTGGGAGGATGTGCAACTGAGCTGACATTCTGCTCTCCCAGTTTTTGGCAGTTGGTGCCAGGTTCCTGTACTAGTATTTGGAGAGAGAAGGCAGGCACCAGCCAGCTCTGTTCCTCCCTTCTGCCACTCAAATGTATTTTGGGGGGGGACAGATGTCTGCATCCAGCATGGGAATGCACAGACACCTGGAAGGCTTGGATTGCAGTCAGTGATGAGGAATCAAATCTGACCATGCTGTTTTCCTCCATAAGAAGGCTTATACTGCAAGGAAGATCTGACAGAGGAGTGGGAAACAAAATTGCCAGCTGGCACTAGCTTTGGAGTTTGAAGGATCAGCAATACAGATTTTCTGAAATAATAATGGCAGATGTGCCAGTGATAAGACTTAGAGACACTGAGTCAGGAACTTCTGGATCTGAGGTATAAGTTGTTTTGCACTAGTCCTTGGCCAGCTCCTGAGGCTGGGAGTGACCTCCTGCTGTTCCTTGCTCAGATAATGCATTGGAGGAGGAGCAGCAAGGGTTTTAAATGTGGAGTTTGCATTTATTTTTTATTAGAAAGACTTTACAGTTGTAAGCTGTAGACGGAAAACCAAACTGTAACATCACCTGATGTGGCACCAGCTGCAAGGGGGGGTCCCATTTGAAAGAGCAGTGCCCCTGCTCACAGAGAGCCTCAGAATGGTTGGGGTTGGAAGGGACATTAAAGCTCATCTTGTTCCAACCCCCTGCCATGGACAGGGACACGTTCCACTAGACCAGGTCGCTGCCTCTAGGTATTTAATCTTAAGATTGCCTATAGCAGACAGTGTTAAGTAAAAAGGATTGGTGCCCTAAGGCTGTAGAAGGCCCAGGCAGGCTTTGAGACCAGAAGTTTCCTGTGAATGGTGAACATTAGTAGCCAGAATTTTAAAAATTCTTGGCTTCTGTAACTGTCCAGATAATGAAATCTTTTTGTACAGCTCCTCCTCCTGGTCAAAACAAAAGGCCCAAAGAGAAGGAACATCACAAAAATAGTACAGCAATGTGTGTTTCTGGGTTTAGGAGGGTGTTCAAGTGGTGAAGCAGTGTTTGACTTAGCAGGACAATTTTAATTTGAGGGTCTGGCTGTTAATCTCATGTGCCAGTGTTGCAGCAGGAGGATGTGTGATATGGGGCATTAGGAAATGCAATCCAGGGGTTCCTGACTGCAGTGATCAGTATTGTGAATGGATACTTGCTGGATTTTCCTAAATCTGAGCAATAGTGAGGCCTTGACAGTGTTCTTTGTCAGCTTTTCACAGGGGAAGATGTAATTTTGATCTTCTTGGGCTGCAGGAACCAGTTTCTTGTGGTTTATGTGGGCAGCTTGCTGCTCTGCAAGGTGCATTCTTGCAAAGATTAAGGCGATCTGCTGGTGTGTTTTGCCTGCCTGTGGCACTTGGTTCAGTTCACTGTCTGATAAACAGCAGCAGAGAGCTGGTGAACATCTGGTTAGGGCATTCAGACCTACCTCTGTGTACAAGAATTGCTTGTGCTTTTACTTGATAAATTCAGGTTACCAGTTACAAGTTTCTAACATGTCCAAGCCCTGCTCAGTAGAGAGGATGTATTTGTGAAATGCTTTTTACCTGGGATGTGTCAAAACCTGTGTCTGGTATAACTCCATAGATTGAGACTGGATAAATAAAACCATCAAACCAGGTTACCTTCTTCCCATCCCTTCTGGTGGTTAAAATATTTAGCTGACTCTCAGCCTCCTTGCACATTTTCTTTCTGTAAGGAAATTTCACTTGTGTGCCTTTGATCTGTTCTGAAACTGCTCCTTTTTCTTCCTCAGAGCAAGTTTGACAACCTCTATGGCTGCAGAGAGTCCCTCATCGATGGCATCAAGCGTGCTACAGATGTGATGATTGCTGGCAAGGTGGCAGTGGTGGCAGGTTATGGGGACGTGGGCAAGGGCTGTGCCCAGGCCCTGCGGAGCTTCGGGGCCAGAGTCATCATCACCGAGATCGACCCCATCAACGCCCTCCAGGCAGCCATGGAAGGTGAGGGCTGCAGGAGGGGCAGGGATTAGGGCATCTGGTGGGCATCTCTGCATGTGGAGCAGTAAATGAGAGTTGGCTGAGAAGGCTTCAGCCCTGCCTCTACTGAGGTAGAGTTGAATCCATTTTAAGTGCGGGAATTCTTTCCTGGCAGTTAAGGAAGGAGTTTATTACTAGAGGCCTTGGAGATGTGTTTGGAGTTAAGGATTCAGACCATAGTGGGGTAAGGCCCCATTTCATAATGCTCTAAGCCTGGTTTTGAGGGGGTTTATTATCCTCAGTTTGGGCAGCTCCCGTGTCCAGTGTGGGATTAGACTTCACTATATATCTCCACATTAAAGCATCAGGCCTTCCCCTCAGTAGATGTTTGTGGAGGGCAATACCATGCTCTCTGCCTTTCCAGCTGTGCTCATGGCATGCTCTGGAAGCTGTGCTCCTTCACTTCTGTGGATGCCTCATGTAACTGGCCTTCTTAGTACAGTTTATCCCATTTCTGTTCATACCTGAGTAGAACACACAGGTGCTGTGGGTGCACTTTGCTTTGCAAACTTCACCCCTGAATCCAGCCTGTGTGCTGTGCCAGATATCAGCCCTGTGGACATAAGATGCTGAATGTATAGTTCTACAGGTTAGAAGAGGTGAGGGATGGATATTTTCATGATACTTTGGTATTCAGCAAGACAAATATGCCACTACTTTGCATCATCCACAGATCAGCTGGTTTTGCTCGTAAATAAGACTTTTTACTTGTTCTTTCTCTGTACTTTTCTGCTCCTGGGATTGTATCCCACTTGTTAATAAATGCTGGTTGTTGGGTAAAGAAATAACTTTTTCTCATCTCAGGTTATGAAGTTACAACCATGGAGGAGGCCTGCAAAGAGGGCAACATCTTTGTCACCACCACAGGCTGCACTGACATTGTGCAGGGCAGGTATGGTCAAGCCACTTGCTTTGGTGAAAGCATACCTGTACAGTTAGATTTGAGGTCTTTTTAATGTAATCATAACATGTCAGCAGTATGGTGAGGATGAGCACACATTCTCACTTCTGGACATCAGAATTTAGCATGAATTTAGTGAGAAATTGGGCCTTTGGTATTTTAGTTCTGTTGGGTATTGCACCACTGCAATTGTTCCTATCTTATGGCAGGAGAAACAAGAGGGATAGATAGAGACTTTTGGAGAATGAGAACATCAGGGCTAAATTCTGTTAGGTCAGATAAATGTGAACAGAAGAGGAGGCAGGTACAGGTTGAAAGTAGTTCCATATGTGAGTACACATAACCTTGAAACCATCCTGTTCTCAATGAACTGCTCTGCAGTGTTTTGTTACTGCTTCTTAGATCTCAATTTATAACCCCAACTCCACACAATCTCCTTCCTTTCTTTGCCATAGGGATTGTATATGTAATGGAAGATCAGATTAGATGGGAGGAGATAAGGCCATTAGTCCCTAGAAATGTAAAACTGCTGGAAACTTCAAAGTCATGGAGAAAATGAGTTCTGTGTAGGAAGGAGAATAACTGCAGGTGTTTGTTTTGACCAATTAAACAAAATAGTATTATTTTCCATACTGGGGAAAATATAAGTTATTACATCCTTGGGAAGTGTCTTTCCCTAGAAGCCTGAGGGTTTTTTCCAATAGACTTCCCAGACCCACACCTTGTGAGAGTCAAATGCAGTCAGTGATCTGGGCACTTGTCCTTGTCCCTGAGCAGAGCTATGGACCAGAGCATCTGCTGCTGCTGCTGGAGGAGGAGGACACGTTTTTTGTGTGTTGACTTCTGATACAACTGTTTTTCTTTTGCAGGCACTTTGAGCAGATGAAGGATGATGCCATAGTGTGTAATATTGGCCATTTTGATGTGGAAGTTGATGCAAAGTGGCTGAATGACAATGCAGTGGAGGCAGTGAATGTTAAACCTCAGGTGAGACAGCCCTTGCCAACCTCTCCTCCTAGAAAGGAGCAGTAGCTGCTCGGTGTCTGGTTCCATCCAGTGCCCAGGTGTTCAGGGTGGTCTCTGGGGAGAGGTGCCTGCTATGGAGGCATCTTTCTCCATGTGCTCCTACTTCCTTGGCAGAAGGAGCCAACCCCTGAGTGGTGATTGTGTAGACAATTAATGTCATTGAGGGAAGTGAGCTTTGATGTTTGGGGAGTGGTGAGGAGGTAAGCACATGTGCTTGCTTTGATAGCCCTGAGCTCAGCTTCAGAAAGCCAGTTAGGTGATGAATGCAGAGCAGACCATCAGAGACCCTATAACAGCTTAGAACTGATTGCCCTGTGGCTGATCTGATTTTCCTCATGGGAAGCTGCTTACTCGAGTACTGCTCTGCACCAGAACAGTCTTGGTCCTGAGGGGATGTCCTTTGGGATTGTGTCAAGGTTTGAAAATATTCACACCTCTTTGTTTTCAAAGCATTTTTTTTTTACTTTGGCATTCAAGCCTCAGGAAAGCTTTTCTGGAGCTCTGCCAAACTCAGACTTCTCTTCTGGACTTGGTGGCTTCATTTTGGAAACCTGTGCAGCCCAGACTGTGTGGGCAGAGCAGGGGAGATGTTTTATCCTTGCTCAGCTGGCATTCCCACCATGTGTTTACTTTAAGCTGTGACTGTAGCTACACAAGGAAAACAGGGAGATAAAAATTTCAGCTTTCCAACTGTGTGTCCTAAAGCAGAGAAACTAAACTAGATCAAAACTGTTTTGTAACACCAGCACTGAGGAGAGACCATCATGTAAAGCAAACCAGGCTTTATCTGACTTGGCATGGGACTTGTGGTGACCTTTTGAAGAGTCAGTGTGCTTGCTGATAGCAGGATTGTGGGACAGGTTTTCTACTTTTTAAAAGCCCACACCCAAACTTACCTCTTAGATCTCAATCTGCCCTTCCAGTTTTCTTAACTCCCCTGTGGCTTTTTAGCCACCCACATCAGACTCTTACTAAGCAGTTCTGAGAGGCTTTTCAGTATCCTGGGACACTCTACATGCCCTCAGCCAGGTGTGAAGTTACACCCTCAGGTTCTCACTGTACAAGTTTGTTCTTGCTCATGCCCTTAGTGTGGAGCTGACTGTGCTCTGACTGAGCAGCTCTTGCCACAGAGGAGCCCACAGGTGCTTTCTGGTAGCTCAAGTTGTTTTAAAACTAAAACTGGGACTGCTTAAAGAGATAAACATGGTTGAATGTTTAATTAGATGTTACTATGGTACCATACACGCACAGAGGTAGTGATCCCTTTTGCTTTATGTGCTCTGCATTGAGGAACCAGTCTGTCCCCCATGGATTGGGTGCAGTGGAGTCCCAGGTACAAAAACTGTAACAAATTTCCAGTTAGAAAAAATTACCATTCAAAAAAAGATGGAATTGGGGTCGAGGTTTTCCATGAGGATTAGTGCTGAAGAAATCCTGCCCTGACCCTCTGTTCCAAACTGCTGCTGTCACGAGGAGGTGATCAGTGATGCAGAGGAGATCCCTGCTCACAGCACACAGCTCCCTGCACACTGGGGCTGCCACAAGTGTGTTTGCCTGGAATTCCTTAGCTGAAGTTTGACAAAGGTGCCTCTGCCAGCCCTGGGTGGGCCATCTCTGTCTCTGCTTGATGCACAGGGAGCTGGAGCTGAGAGGATTTACTGGGGAAAATAGCACTGTACCCTTGGGCTCTGGTACTTCTCCCTACTCACCTACTGCTTCCCACTGGAGATGGGATGTGCCTAGAGGTAAATCTGCTCTTCCCTGGCCATTCCACATGCTTGGAGCTGTTCTGAGGTGAGGGTGGCCTGGACATGTGTACATTGCCCACCCCAGTGAAAGCTGATCCCTGGCTCAGGTTAGTTTTGACTCCTAGCAGTGAATCTGGAGCACTGGTAGCTGGTTTGAGTCTCCAGTTGCACTGTTGCATTTAATGCTGTATTTATTTATAATATTTAATGTTACACTGTGGCAGTGGCATCCCCTTGTGCTCCATTTTGTGTCTGGATTTCTTGTCCCTAAAGACTTCAGACCTGCAAGACAAGGTGGGGAAGCACCTGCTGAGCAGATGTTACATGAACAAGTTTTGTTAAAGAGCTTCATTATTCGGAATTTCCCTTCTCTGTACCTGATTGCCATTTTGGCTGGGCAGTTGAGCAGCAGGGGGCTAATACACATCCTAAAACCTTCCTCATTTCAGAAGGGAGGGGAAAAAAGGACTGAGAGGCAAAATGTGACTTTAGACCCCCAAACTCTGTGATGGAAACAAGAGGTGTTGAGTAGGAATTTACTGCAACTGCTTCACTCTTCCAGGACATGCTTTAACTTTGGATTTAGAAACAGGCTCCCAGGAGGGAGGTCCTGCAACTTCTGTCCCTCACCCTGTACATGTGTTGAGACCATTGCAATAATTGCTAGAATTGCTTTCACACTGAATTCTGGGAAGGAAATTACTGGTTTGGCTCTTAGGCCATTGCTCATTTCTCCCTTTTGTTGCTCAGATTCATTAAAGGGCCACTTCCATGGTCACATTGTCCCCAGTCTTTTGAACACCTCAGGGGGAGGTCAGTCTTCTCTTTAAAGTGTAAAATCCTTCACTTATTTTAAGGATAACACGTTCCCATCAGGGTGCTGGGTGAGATATCCTATATTATGCCAAGTACTAACTCTCTAAATACTCTCATTTTTATCAAGACCTGGCAGCTTCTTTTCTGCATCCTGTAGCAGAGGGGAATGTAGTACAAGAGCAAAAATCCCTCACTCCTATGGAGACATCTGTGTCTTGATTAGAGGATTAATGCTTGAGCTGAGGGTTGTTGGACTTCAGCTGCAGGTTCAGAGTAGCCAAGAATGTGTCCAGCATGGTGGTTTAGGTACCACATGGTCTCCATTTACAAATGGTGATCTGGTGTAAGAGATGTTTAATGCTTGGGACAGAAAAAAAACAACTTCTTGTGCCATTTGACTCATGTTGCTTTTCAAAGGACAGTTAAGGGCTGCTCAACTGTGTTTGGGAATTAGGGACTGACCTGTAGCACAAGCTCAACTCCAGAGGGGAGGAAAGGGTCAAGGTCAGTGAACTTTGGCTCTGTAAACAAATAATTCTTGTTTCATGGAGTGGAGGGGAAGTGCAAAGCAGCCAGCAAGTCCAGAGCAAGCTAAATGCTGATGGGGAAAAGGAGAAGGCATTTGAATAAGCATGGAGAGGAACTTACTGCTTGGATAACTTCAATTCTACTTCTGTAGCAATTTTTTGGGCTTATGAATCAACCTATTATATACCTGTGTGAGAGATGTGTTTCCACAGTACTGATTTGAGTCTCTTCTGGTGCCACTACCTCTGTGTAAAGGCATTAATTTGCTTTTTCTTCTCTTACCCTGTGCACTGAGTGGTTCCTGTCAGAGGTTGCTGAAGGTATGTGGTCCATGCACAATCCAGCAGCTGTCCAGGGGCAAGTTGTGTGGATATTACATGGATATAAGATTTTGACACCTTTAAACCACCCAATTCAGACTTCAAAAGTGAAATGTGGCTTAACTGCTTAACTACCTTGTAGTTGAATCTGTAAATATAATGTTTGGTATAGGTAATATTGTAGCTGTTCTCAGGGGTTCTAGTGTTGTTCTTCCCTCCTTATTTTGTTGATTCCTCCCAGAATCTCCTGATGGCCTTTATGTTATTTTTTGGGTGGACTGAGCACTGTCACTGGTGGTCCACACTGGAGAATTAGCATCCATAATAACTGCCCAGGGGGGATCATTCTTACCCTGCCTTGCTGTGTGCTTTTGGGCAGGACTAGTTAAGACTTTTTTAGGGCTGCTGTTTGAAGTGGTTACTGCCTGCCTGTGTTGTGCTGAAATCACAGTCTGTTATGTGAACCCAAGAAATAGAAAATAGTGCTGGGATTGAAGCATAGCTGGGACACAGACCTGCTCTGAAGGCAAAATACCTGTTCTAAAACAATGGTTTTTTATTGATTTGTTCTTGACATCTCTGCTAAAATCCTGCCCAAAGATGGTTTTTCAGCAGCTGGTGTTGTTACAATTAAAGCTTCATCCCCTGTGGCTTCTGACTTACAGATCAGAGCTTTAAGGATAAAATTGAAAATGCTGTGTTTAGCTTAATAGTAAATAACTTTTAGTCTCTAAAGTATAAATACAGCTGTGAGGAGAGACCCTTTTAAGCCTTATGCAGCTGCTGTACTGTGCCAGCAGAAGATAAATGGTCTGAAGCATTAGGTTTTGTCAAAAGTTGGTCTTTGATTATCTTTCAAGTATTTTCAAAGTGCTCTGTTTCCAAGTGCTTGGTGTGACATGAGCAATAAATACCAGTTAATACTGAATATTCTTGTGACTTATAGGCTATATTGTTGTTTCATTAATTACTTTAATATTGCAACCCCCTACAGGGTGAAAGCAGGGGGGAGAAGAGCTGTGAGAGGTATAAAGGAGAAGCAGAGTTAACTTCACCGTTGCAGGTGCCTGGTGTGGCCCAGGCAGCTGAGGCACACGTGAAGTGACATGTTTGTGTGGGACTGTCACACAGATGTGCCTCCTTAGCCCACCTGAGACCTGACTGTGTGTGCAGAGTCCTGCTGTCCCCAGGGCAGCCTGGAGAGGACCATGCCTTTGGGCCCCCAAGAGCAAAGGGCGGTACCAGAAGCCAGGATGGCAGTTTATTGTGTGTATTGGCCTTATGGAGGTGGAGGAAGTTCCAGGGGACCTCCAGCAGGGTGAGGGCTCTGCCTCTTCCCCTGGCTGGAATTCAGAGGCTCTGGACTGCTGCATGCAGGCCTTCCTTCTGCCCTGTGTCTCCACCCCAGCTGGCACCACTGGGCACATCTGAACTGGGTTTTACAGCTGGCTGGGGCAACACAACGTGGAAAAGCCAGAAGACTTGGATGGCTGGTTAAATACGAAGCCGATGCCAAAACTGACGTGCTGGGAAGTCCGGGAGAGCTCCAGGCTTTGCCAGCACTGCCTGGAATCGAGGGAGGGGTGTCCCAGCTGTAATTAAAGTGTCTTGCAAGCGCAGTGCTGAGCTGTGCTGTGGGAAGGTGGCCCCCAGGCCGTGCAGGTGTCCGTGCTGTGTGTCCTGACAGGGCTGTGCTGTCCCTCTGCAGGTGGATCGGTACACGCTGAGGAACGGCCGGCACATCATCCTGCTGGCCGAGGGCCGCCTGGTCAACCTGGGCTGTGCCATGGGCCACCCCAGCTTCGTCATGAGCAACTCCTTCACCAACCAGGTGCTGGCACAGATCGAGCTGTGGACACACAGTGACAAATACGCTGTTGGGGTCCACTTCCTGCCAAAGAAGGTGAGTTGGAGCAGCCAGAGGTGCTTGAGAGGAAGCCAAATTCAGATGTGGTCATTCAGTTGTGTCTTGTTTGTGCTGGAGTGTGTTTTTCTGCTGAACGTTGTTGCAAGGAGCTTCTGTCGCTCAGAGGATGCTTTGGGCACACTGACTCTGCAGTGGGCTGTGTTTTGGGGCTGACCTGGTGTGCAGGACTGGGACTTGCCTGACCTGTGATAGAAGCACCCAGTCACTTTTTGACTTCTCTGAAGTGCTGGGAAGCCCTGTCTCAGGGTACTCAGAGCTTCTCCCAACCAACTTGATCCTTCTGATTGTTCCATCTTGTTTCTTCTGCTGGTTGTCAGCATTCACAGCAAGCCTTCATGTGCCTGTCCAGCTGCAAAGTGTAGTGGGGCAGAGCTGAAGCTGGAGTGACACTAAATTGCTTTTGCTTGGTTGATAGTCTGGGTCCCATTTGCACCTGAGAGAGCTTGTCACAGTCCGGTCCTAAAAGCTTCACAAAATATTCATGACAGATTCCCTCATGTTTCCCTTTAAACTTATCTCTGTATTCTTTGTTCTTGGAAAAATCTGGATCATATCATAACTCACAAATTCCTTTTAGAAAACTAACCGGGTTTTAATTTTCCAAAAGAAGCCCGAGAATTTGAGATGGTCATGGAAAAAGATGCTAGAGTTAAATCCCACTGCCTTTGGAGTACCACCAGGTGTCAGAGTAAATGTGAAAATACTTTCCATTTGGGAAGTAGAATTTGTATGTTTGGGCTTACTGATTAGGTGTTTGCTGAAGGACTTAAGCTTCCAAGCCCATCCATTAAGGATCAAGCAAAGCATACCAGAAATGCAGTGTAGGAGTGGATCAGCAACCTGGCACATAATTTTCTTCAAAGGAATAGTTTTGTTGACAGTTTCCTTGAAAATGATTGCCCAGTGTTGCTAATAAAATGTGGCTTCATCCTCTTCCTGAATAACAATTTTTAGTAAGCATACTTGAACTGGAAGGGAGAGGTGATGTCCAGAGCAGTTAAACACAAAGGTGCATGTTAGTGGAGCATGTGGCAGTGATCTCCTCAGGTTCACACACTGACACAACACTCTTGACCCTCTGTGCCTCACAGAGGGCTTTGCTCAAAGAATAAAGCAGTTCCCTCATCAGAACCAACAAAGAGCTTTCTCTGATAATTTTCTGGGCTAATGCCTTTCCTTTTTTTTGTGCAGTTGCTTTGAGGTCCAAATGTAAAACTTAAGAATTACCAAGTGCCTTACATTGCACTTTCTTTGACTGCAAGAACATTGCTTTGATCAGCTCCTACAAATGTGCACACGTTTCTGCGATGTGTGTTCCTGGAAATCAAGGCAAATGGTTGTTTCCATGTTCTTGGCACCAAATCTGTCCTGCTCAGCTTTGGTTTTTAAAGTGAGAATGTCAGCTTACCTTCAATTAAATTTGTGTATATCTATATCTAAGTCTCAAAGTCTCCAAGCTGAAGCAGCTGTGAAACAACTGGTCTCTGGTGCAGCTTGAAAACCTTATCTGGGAATTGTCCGTGACTCAGTTCCTTTTCAAGTGGGTGTAAGCTGTCTTAAACTTGCTGGAAATACACCTCTGAGAGCTTCATATGTCAGTCTACTCAACCAGACCCAGTTTTTAACCCTCCTTCTGGCAGGATCTGCTAAGCTTAAATAGTTGTTTTACTTCTAAACACAGTCCTTCCAGTTAGCTTTTCTTTCTTTCATGGTTTTCCCAAATCTTAAGTGGTGGTTGGTGGATTTCATGATGGTTCCCTTCCACATTCTTCAACCACTGCATCTTCCATTTCTAATTTTGTCTTGCCCCCCTTTGGCTGTACTGGCTCTCAACAGATGTTGGCAGTTCCACATTTCCCGTTAGGAGCAGGTTGAGCTGCAGTGAACTGTACTCTGAGCAGATGCAGCTTTTTACCTGGTTCACTGCAGTGGGATTACTTCAGAGTAGTGGCTTGTTACCATAGTCCCTAGGACTAGTTATTGAATCATTTAGGCCATGCTGGTTCCACAAACTGAAGGTTTGGCCCTTGATTGCTTTGTTGATTTACTGCCCTTCAGATATGTTGCCATCTTTCACATCTCTTTAACTGGTATGGGGGAAATACCACCAATCTCTTCCATGCTGCTGGGATTTAAACTTATATCTGTTTCCTTAGCACTGATTGTGTTTTGCAGGAATTACAAATGATCCAGCTTGTCCTCCTGTTGTAACTCAGCCCCACTTGATCCCTACTTGTGCTGTCCTTTGTACCTTTGAAGATCCTCTGTGGCTGTACATCCTCCTCTGACACAGCAGCTCCTTTGCCATCCTACTGTTTGTTTTCTGACTCTTCTGCTCCTGGAGCACTTACCTGTCTTCTAACTGTACCCATTTTTCAATCTCTTTGAGTTTGCACATCTTCCAGGCACCTCTGGGATAAAGAAGTTTCATCAACATTTCTAACCCTGTGTCCTTCAGGCCACCTTGGCTTTATTCTTTATGAAGACAATGCCAACAGATACAAGTAGTGCTGAGTTAGTGATTCTGGAATGGATTTCTAATACGTGTGCCCCTAAGGTGGTATATTTGGAAAGGAAATGCATTTTTTTCCAGTAGTATTAATACTTTTGTAAGATGATAGTCCATGATGGTATGTCCACGTGTCTTTGTAGAGGACGCACGACTGGGCCTTTATTTTTCTACCAAACTGCATATTCTTATCTCTAAATAGTTGGATCTCTGTTCTTTGCTTGTTGGATGGATGTGAATGTGTAAGTGAGATTGAAATGGGCATAATTATATAAAGTTTTGTGTCTCACTTAAGCTTAATTTGATTTCCCTCTAAAGCACAGGGCTCTTGCATGTGAATGCAGTTCTGTGCTCAGAGCAGGGATGTTGGCAGGAGAACAGCTGTGTTGTTGAGTCCCCATTAGACCTGCTGTTGGTTTCCACAGACTCATTTCTCACTGTTGACCCGTGAGTTCCTGGACTAATAGGACTGTGTTCCACTGATGTTCTTGTCCCTGTGTGTTGTTTTGCAGCTGGATGAAGCTGTGGCTGCTGCTCACCTGGACAAGCTGAGTGTGAAGCTGACGAAGCTGAGTGACAAACAGGCCAAATACCTGGGCTTGTCGAGGGACGGGCCCTTCAAGCCAGACCACTACAGATACTGAGCAGGTGGCACTACCCAAAGACCAAAGTGCAGGGATACAACCTTCCAAAGCTCTCGTGTGTGCTGGGCATCTGAGGACAAGCCCTTTGCCATCCTCCTCTCAGTGCTGCACAACCCCTTGCCAAGGGAGCTCCAGGGCCTTGGTAGTGGAGGAGGATCACTGACTCCTGCAATTAGAATTGGTCACTTAGGGTCCTATGCACCTTTTATTGGCTTCTGATGTCCCAGTAAGGGGAGCAGGACAGAAGATGGCTAAATGGAAATGTTCTGTCTGGTCATCCAGGTGGCTGGTAGCTTTGAACAGACTCACCGCTGCGGTGGGGAACGGTTCCTGCAGGTTGGTGCTTTCTGCCCTGCCCTGCTGCAGTCAGATGGATCCTGTTGGGAGACTGGCAGTGTCAGGCCCCTCTCCACAACTGCCCTAGCTGAAGTGCTTATTATGAAACTGGTGGTTTGGTCTCCCTCCTGTAAAATCAACTTAACCTCCTACTCAGAGATTAGAGCTGGAGTTTTCTTCTGGGTTAATTTACTCTCTCAGTTTTGGTCAGAACAAAGACCCTTTTGTGCTTCTTCCATACTAACTTGAGGAGGGTGAGGCAAGAGAGACTTTTTTAGCAACCTTCTGGTGTGTGGTGAAGGGCTGAGAAGCCTCTGAGGGGATGGTTGGGTTTAGGGCCCTTGTTGGATCCTCTGCAAACACCAGCAGCACACTGCTCCCGCCAACGTGACTTTTCTGAGTTGTCATGTCTGCTGAATCATGTTTGTCACTGACTCAAAGTGCTTTTATTAAAGATCTGACTGTGGCCTGACTTGTTTTGTACAGTGAGATGCTTTGGGGTTTGCCATGGGTTTGTTCACCTTTGTGTGATCCTTAAGGTGCTGAAAATGTTTAATATCTGCCCCTGGGGTGTCCTCAAGGCAAAAACCAGTGCTGTGCATCTTGTACTGGAGCTGGGAAAAGCTGCTCCTCAGGTTATTGAAATATTTGCAGGGCTGAATCTTGCAGGAAAGTTGCTCTTCCCCTCTGCCCACACAGATTTATCTCCATATATGTCACGGAAGTCCTTTCTTGTCGCTGTCCTCTTCAGTCAACATTGCTCTGTAGGCCACCTCTGTTTCTGGATGTAAGAAGATGAAAGGTTTGGAATGAAGTTACAGAATGTTTGGAGTTCTCAGACTGGTGCCCAAGCCCCAGTGTGATGTCAGGGAGCAATTGAAATGTGGTGTAGAGTGTGAACTGTTGGGAGGAGGAAAAAGGGATGAGCAAACAAGGTGTTGCTCGGTATGCAGCTTTTTTCATTGCGTGGTTCTGCACTGACCTCTAAAAAGCACCAATTTCAACTGAATTTGGGTCCCACAGAGCCACCATAAATGATTCCATAATCAGTAGTGGGGATAATCCTTTTAAGTTACATCTATACAGTGAGTTCCACACAGACACACACACACACACAGTTGCAGTACAATCCAAATGTAGCTGATGGACCCCTTGTGCATGTGACACAGAATAATGATGATGGAAAGTGTCACTGTAGTAGAACAAATGCAATAGAAAAATAAAGACTTGGTGTTGTCCTTACCCTTTCTTTGGTTTCCTCCACCTGGGCTGTCTCAACCCCTTTCTCAGCTGAACATCTGTGCTGTAGTACAGGCTTGTAATTCTGCTGTTGGATCATGGCTTCCTAAAATTTATTTAGGACGGGCCACCTGGAGGTCTGTGGTTCATCCCTGTCCTACCAGGGCCAGTTAGATCAGGTTGGATATGAGCTTGCCCAGGAGAGTTAGTCTGGGGACAGAGCTCACATCACCTTAGGCTTCTCTCCCGATATGAGAGCACTTTTCTGTACGTTTAAATGGAATTTCCTGCGTTGCTGCCTGGGCTGGTTCTCACCTGCACCTCTGGGGATGGACTAGCTCCATCTTCACTCCATGCTTGCATTAGGAATTCATAGGCAGCTTTAAATCCCTCTCCCCCTTCTCCAGGTTGACGAATCCCCATCTTGGTCTCTGTGTGTGTCCCACTGCCCTGCTGGGGGGTCTCTGTCTCCAGGTGGATGTCTCCAGTATGTCAGTGTTGTCATATTGAGGAGCCAGAGCTGGATGGGAGGCATCTTTAAAGTGCCAAACAGGAAGAGGGATCCCTGCTCTTCACTGTCTGGTTCCACTTTTCTTTCTACACCTCTGGATAAAGTTTGCATGGGCAGTCAAGGACCTTACACTGCAGCCTTTGGGGGAAAGGCTGCCTTGCCCTTTTCATCTTTGATCTGTTTTGTTGGGGTTTTTCTGAGTGACAGATCTGGTAGAGCAGCTCCCTTAGTTGACTGTTTGACCATCTGTGTCAAGAAATGGGCCTTGATGGTCTCCATAACTCTCCTGGATTGTTTGAGCACAAACCCAAGCCCTTCCAGCAGATGCTTCAATATATATTGATCTAAAAAATATATTCCTTTGGGAGATAAGGTACAGTGTGTTAGGAAAGCAGTGTACCTTTTTGGCTGAAATGTGGGGGTTTTTTGGAAGATCTGGCAGGAGTGGTTTAGGGTGGGGCCTGGCAACCAGTGGTTCTGTGTTAGTGGTGCTTTGTTGTTTTGGAGTGGGTCAGGACCTTCTTTTTCCATGATTGTTCATTGCAGAATTCACTTGTTTAACATGTAGAGAAATCTGTATGTCTATATATATGTACATGTTTGGCTCTTCTCATAAAAACTTGAGGTCCTGTGTTTCCTGCTTGTTGGAGCTCTTGGGAAGTTCGGTGAACATCACACTGCTGAGCTTCAGAAGATGTGTCTAGTGAGACATCCTGGGTGCAAAACTATGTCTGGAGTTTAGCTCCCTCCAGAGGCTCTAAGCACCTGAAATCATCATTCCACAGACAAGTCAGGGCAGTGTCCAGACACCAGCAGTGTGACCAGGTCTGAGCCATCCCATCTGCTTTGCAAGGCCCTGGGCCAGGGCACTGAAGCACCACTGTGACAACGAGACCTGTCCAGTGACTTCCTAGCACAGCATTTTCTTTGAGCAAACCAATGAAAAGCTGATTTGCTGCTGAAAGTGCAGTAGCGGGAACAAGTTAAAAACGTGGGATTTTGATGGTTTGAATTGATAAAAGTGCAGAAATCACATCTGGAATGTATTTGGTTAGATCGTGGATTTATTTTTTGTTGTTGTTGAAGAGCACTAGATCAGAGACAAACCCCAATAAAACCACTGGCAGAGTTTCTGCTCCTCCCTCTGGCTCCCTGAGGTGCAGTTGTGGTTTGGTGCTGGCTGCAGCAGTGCTGTGCCCAGTACCTGGCAGCAGTGTGGCTTGGCAGTTGGCAGAGGTAATGCAGGACCATGTTGAATATTTTTGTTCAGCCCTTTTTGTGCACTTCCCATTCTTTAGGTCCAGCTTATCAGCCTTCAGCCTAAACAGGGTCATCTTAGTTCTCACTATGATACGAGCTGTGCTTTGGCCAAACTCACATGTTGCTTCAGTTTGAACTCAAGGGAAATTTTGAATAACCTTTACAGAAAAATGTGCAGATTTCTCTTCTGTTTCAGAAGCTTTCCAGAATGGGTGGAAGACTTTGAAATGTGACCTTTGGTGTAGCAGCTGATTTTCTGTAAAAAATGCATATTGCTGTTTCGTGTTGGGACTCCCTGCTTGTTTCTTAATAGGTATCCAATCCACATTAAAGGAAAAGTGTCCCCAGCTGGGCAAGAAGGCCAAAGGCACCTGGGTTGTATCAAAACCAGTGTGTCCAGCAGGACCAGGGCAGGGATTGTCCCCCTGTGCTGGGCACTGGTGAGACCCCACCTCAAATCTTGGGCCCATCATGACAAGAAAGGCATTGAGGGGCTGGAGCTTGTCCAGAGAAGGGAACGGAGCTGGGAAGGGTCTGGAGCACCAGGAGCAGCTGAGGGAGCTGGAGGGGCTCTGCAACCCCCTGACAGGAGGGGGGAGCTGGGGGGGTCGGGCTCTGCTCCCAGGCAACAAGGGACAGGAGGAGAGGAAATGGGTCCAAGTTGCACCTGGGGAGGTTTAGGTTGGATATTGGGGAAAATGTCTTTCAGTGAAAGAGTGGCCAAGCAGTGGCTCAGGTTGCCCATGGCAGTGATGGAGTCCCCATCCCTGGAGGGGATGTGGCACTTGGGGACATGGGTTAGTGGTGAACTTGGAGGTGCTGAGGGAATGGTTGGACTCAATGATCATAAAGGTCTTTTCCAACCTAAATGGCACTATGAGATCACTCAGCCTTGTTGCTTGCTTGCTTTTTATGGGCAAGAGCACATCTGATGTCATTTACAGTTTCACTAAATCATTCATACTCATTTTTTAGTTCTTTTCTCCTTGTTTGTTTTCAGTCCACATGCAATTAATTCAGTGCTCAGTCTAGCCTGAGGTCAAGCATCCAGATTCCCCAAATACAGATGGTCAGACCCGCTGTGGTTACTCTGCAGTGGTTTGAGCAGGAATGAAGAATAGCAGTGAGGAGAGCCTGCTGTCTGTAGGTATCGAGGCTGTGCCCCAAACCCCCCCCAGGGGCTCATCTGGCATCCCCCATCTGGCTGGTGAGTCATGGGACAGGGACAGACTCCAGCTTCTCTCGCTCCTGGGACTCTGCAGGGCAGATACCACAGTGCCAGGGGGAGATGAGCTGCTGGCTCCCTGGGTCTGGCATGGGGGATCCCAGAGAGGATCAGAGGGGTCGCTGCACACGGAGACCTGTGCACAGGGAGGGATGAGAGCGGGAAGTGGGAACAAATGCAAGGTTCATACTCAAATTTGAGACACTCAGCAGGTCTGGTGTAGGGGTGAGCAGGGGGATGCACAGTACAATGCTCTGGTGTCCCCTGGGGAAGCTGCAGTGAGAGGCTGTCCCAGAGCAGCGAGGGGCCCTTGGGCTCCCGCCCCCAACCAGGCCGAGCAAAGGTACAGAGTCCTAAAGCAGCTCTACCTTTCAGCTCAGCAGCCTCTCCCTCCAGTCTTGTTTGCAGGCTCCTTTTGAGGGGCAAAAATGCAAGAAGTGAGATTTCCATCTGTGCACGGAGGAGGTCCAGGTTGGGAAGGCGTGTACAGAGTGTCAGAGGGATGTGCAGAGGTGCCGTGTGCTCTGGTTCATACTAGAGGAATTGACTCAGATTTGCAGCTTCCCCCCACCCCCTTGTCCCCCACATATGAGCAACCACTGGCTGAGAATTGGGAAATGTCTGGTTAACAGCTGTTCCTCAAATTTAGCCATTCCTGGCTTTTAATTTAGCAGGGCTTTTTCTACTATTCTCTTCTACCCGATCAGGAAATGTCCTCAGGAGTAAAGTGCTACATCAGACCTGGTTGCCACGCTGGGAAAAATTTTAATTTAATGCTATATCCAATTTCATTTTGTTTTTTAACACCTTCAGGTCCAGCAGCAAACCACTGCCTTCAGTGCAGTTGGGCTCTCCTGGGGGGTGATGAGCACCATCACCTTGGCGTCCCTGCAAAATGATGGAACCTGGTGAGAAACGAAGTTACTGATGAAGGATTGTCCTCCTCGTCTTCAGACAGCTCTGATTTGGCCAGAAGTAGTCACATATTGCCTTAAAAGCCTTTCAGATTATTTTTCTGTTAATGCTGTCCTTATTGTTACCAGTGGAAATACTCTTGTAAAATGTGGCACCTCCTGCTCCTGTTTTCCCTCCACTGTTGAGTCAGAAGTGATAAGAGAACACAAGCTCTATATTTCTCCACTTAACCAGAAATGCCAGGCTCCCTGATTTTTAAGTTTGCAATACATTTTTTCTAGCCCTGCTCTTTATTTTTTTTTTTGCAGAGCTGGATGTTCTGGGAAATGGAGATTGATGGGGGTGTAGAGGCTGCCTGAGGAATTGGGGATCACTGCAGCAGAGAACAAAGGATGGATAAATGGATGTTGCACTGGTGACTGTGATTCATGACTGAGCTTGTTTTCATTGCAGTGGTTCTGCTTGCAGATGATAGGAAGTTTCTCAGAAGCTAATTTTGGTTTGTAGCCTGTGGGCCTTTTTCTTAAGACAAATCCATTGTAGTGAATGTGCCCTGTGAAGCCTCAGCAGTGTTTGCAGTAGCATTGTTTGCCACTGGACAGCTTTGCACAATTGTAAGAAGCATCAATTACAGTTATTTTTCTTCTTTTTTAAAGTCACTAATCCTTCAGGCCTGTGGTTTGCATGCCAGCTTAGGGAAAGCAAAACCAAACAAAAGACTGGAAGAAGAAGAAGAAAAAAAAGCCCTGTGAACAAACACTTCCAGAAGTGAATAGGATGAAAACAAAATGGTTTAATGTTCTGCAGCATCCTTTGTACTGGATGGGGACTAACATCCCCACTGCTTGTCTAATTCCCTGAAATTCCATGGCAGAAGTTAAATTCTTCAGGATATTGAGAAAATCTACAGCGAAGTTTTTACTTCTTGTTCCATCTGTAGAGTCCAGAGACACTTCTCAGCAAGCCTGGTACTTTTCTGTAGCACTCCGGCTTTGGTTTCATTGCCTGGAAAATCATTTCCTTAAGGGAATGTTAAATGAGCCACAGTCAGAGATGTGTGCTCCTTTTCCCTGGGGAGCAGCAGCACTGGAGCAGTGAACTGAACAGCACTGCAGATGTTGAGAGCACCTGAAATGCTCAGTAATGGGGCTGACCCCCAGATTTTGGTTTAAGCCCGGGCTTATTGTTGGTATCTGCTTTGCATTATTAACTTGTTCCACTCAGAACAAACATTTGGTGGTTCTGTTCTTTTTCCCCTCCTAAACTTCTTTTCTGTGTGTGTATTATTAACAACTGGTTACCAGCTCCTTTTGACTCTTTCTGGGGGTCTGACCTGCTGCTGAGGTACCATTTTGTAGATAAAGAACAACTTCCCTGCCCAAACTCTTGGCTTAGAAGAAAGATCTTGGAGGATGTTGAATGAGTAAGTTGAGGGGAATGCAGGGAAGCAAAGCCTCTGGTCTGCTCATTGGTTGTCATAGAATTTTAAATTCTCACACATACACACATTCACACACAACTCTCGTGGAGGGCTCCTTCATTTGCACAAACATACTTTGGAATTTTTTCATGTTCAACTTAAAATTCAAAACTATATAACCATTTTTATAATTTAAAGATAAATTATATATTCCCCCATTTCTAAAACAATATGTACTTCTTTATGTTAATTTTTAGACTTTAAGAAAATAATTGTTATAAAAACTCAGAAAATTGTCAAAAAATCAAAATTCAACAAATTTTAAAAAATGTTAATAAAATATTAATTAACTTTGTCTTCTTCTATAAGGCCCTCTATTCCCCCCTCTTTGTTAGTAGGTAGTACATTTTCATGCCAATAGCTTCCTTTTACTTATAAAATTAAAAGTTGATAAACTTAAAAAGGCATAAATAAGTTATTGTTATAGTTTGTTAATATTAATGACTGTTTTTGTATACCAGTAATTTGAGATATACTTGGAGATTGGAATGCAGGTAACTTTTGTAGAGCCATTCACGGTTGCAGTGACATTCTGCTCCACACTTATTGGAACCACATTTAGGACAAGGATAAAAACATCCCAGGCAATCTTCACCTAGGCAATCACAAGGATCCATTTTACTGTATAGTAACAGTCCTTCAGTGCTCCAAATATTTGCTTCCCAAATGGAGAAATTGGTATGAATTGAATCACAGCTTTGTAGCAAGGAGGTTTTTAAATACTGAAACTTTCTAGTTTAAAGTGCTCTGGCTCTGTCAGATACTTCTGAGGCCTTTTCAGAGAGAGGGATCCCTGGCTGTTGAATTACTTTAAATGCATTTGCTCCTGTTTCCATTCTTGAAGACTTTAAGATCTTCACCAAGGGGTGAAAGACTGTTATCCTTGAATTAGTTTTTATTTTTATACGTATATATTTAAACACCACCTTTTTTTTTAATGGAAACCAAGGAAGAGTGAGACTGTAAATTCTCATGGGTGATTTCTGGCTGTTACTGTTATAAGTCCTATAATGCTCTTGTTCCTCTGTTTGAGGGAGCTGTACATATGCCCACGAGATCACAAATGACATTTTAGCTGAGGAAACTGCCCAAAATAGCCAGGGTACCACAAAACCACTGTTATTAGGTAAATCTACTGGATAGGCTAAAATGTGGCGAGTGAGTGACGAAGGTGTTATTAAAGTATATTAAAGCCAATAGAGGATTTCCACTGATGCAGAAGGACCTGATCACTAGGAATGGATGTATTTTAGCCTTTTCCTGCCTTTATCTATGCTGAATGAAAACCACATGTGAGTTGGGTTGTGACACTAATAGAGCCATTTTAGGGCTCCCAAATTTCAGGCAGGATTTCATCTCAAAGGATTTCCTGGACAGAAAGATGTGTGCATATGCCATGCAGCAACTGTATAGTTTCTCATTTCACTGAAAAAAATCTTGCAGAAATAACTAAAACCTTCTTTTCCTTCTGGGAGAGGGCCTTAGCCATGTGTTGGCCATCTGAGAGGTCTGCCAGTAAAGTCTTTGTATTACCCCAGAAAACACTGCAGGCACCACAAATTTCTGCGGGGCAGTTTGAGAGTGAGTGGCTGTGCTTTTGGGCAGCCTCGTGTGTCTCTGGCCTTGTGCTGCTCCTCCAGCTGGGGATGGTCTCCCACAGGTCCCATGTCACATCTGCCAGCCTTGCACGGGTGTTCCTGGTGTGGCAGAGGTGGCACTGGGCCTCTTGTGAAAAGCAGTTGGCAAGGGAAAAAATTTCCTTTCCCTCTTCCAACCCCCTCCAATGTCACTGTGCGAGAGGCAGAAAACAACTGTTGATTCTGGGAGACCAGAAAAACCCAAACTAACCCATCCTGCCAGACTGACAGTTGAGTGTCTTGGTCCCCTGATCAGGGTAATTTGCTGGGGAAGGGGAAGGAAATTCCACCAAATTCACTCTGGCTGTGAAACTTCTCTGTTTTACAGGTTTAAGAGCTGCTGTTGTGAGTGGCCACGTGTGCTGGGACCCAGAAAGGCCCCGTGCCCTGGGCTGATCCCCCACCGTGGGCAGCATGGGAGGGGGGATTCTGCCCCTTGGATGAGACACCCCCCCCTGCAGAGCTGCCTCCAGCCCTGGGGTGTCCAGCACAGCAAGGACATGGAACTGCTGGAGAGAGTCAGAGGAGGCACGAAGGTGAGCTGGGAGAGCTGGGGGTGCTCAGCCTGGAAAAGAGAAGGCTCCAGGGAGACCCTGTTGTGGCCTTTCAGTACGTGAAGGGGGTCTGTAAGAATGATGGGATCAGACTTTTTAGCAGGGCCCGTTGTGGTAGGAGAAAGGGTGGTGGTTGTAAACTGAAAGAATTTGTAGATTTAGAATAGATATAAGGAGGATTTTTGCTTTTGTGCTGAGGGTGGTGAAACAATGATATAGGTTGCCCCTGGATCCCTGGAAGTGTCCAAGGCCAGGTTGGACAGGGTTTGGAGCAACCTGGGCTAGTGGAAGGTGTCCCTGCCCTGGCAGGGGGTGGAATGAGATGGGCTTTAAGGTCCCTTCCAACCCAAACCCTTCTGGGATTCCAAGAGTGAGCGAACGTGTTGCAGGTCTGTTGTGTGTGTGTTCCTGTGCTTTGTGCTATGGCAGAAGCTGCTGATGCCATTGGAAAATACCTGTTGGAGTCTGGATACTGCCAGAACAGAAACTGGAACAGTGGAGGTTGTACAAATAGAGGAAGGAATTGTTCATGGAGTGCCAAGGTTCAGCACTGCCTGTGTGTGTGCCCACCTGCGATGCCCTCAGTTGTATTTTTATACTGCTTAGCCCAAAAGTGTATGAAGGTGTATGAAAGTGCAGTCTGTAGCAGACTGGGGAGCTTCAGTCATTGCCTTTGGTTGGGTGCTTGTCAAGAGTGACTTGGGAATTTCTCATCCTCAAAGTTAGAAAAGCATGTGGTGCTTCAGGTGGTTTGCATCTAGCACAGGAAGCAATTATTTCTTTTCAACAATCAAATGTACTACAGAAATGGAAGATTATGTTTCTTTTTGGAAACGAGGAGCTGTTTGCTGTACACTCTTGGTTTTGGAAATAAAGTGTCTGTGGCAAATCTGCCCCAGGTATTGCAGGGGTAACTGGGATTTTGCAGTGTAGTGGCCCCAGCTGGCCCATCCCATGTGTTTCCCTCAGGGTGCTGGAGATCACACTGAGGAGAGGACTGTCTGGGGGGACAGCAGGTCAGAGCTCGGCAGCAGAGAGAAAAAAATGTGAATTGTTCCTGGGTTTGTTGAGGGAGTCCCTTGTTAATTATTTTCTTTTTCAGACCTGAGTACATCGGGTGAGCAATTGGCTCTGGGGTCGGGCACAGAGGGTGACAGTGACTGGGGTGACATCAGACTGTGACCTGTCACTACTGGGGTTCCCCAGGGCTCCATCTGGGCCCTGTGCTCTCCAACATCTCCACCAATGACTTGGACACGGCACTGGAAGGGACACTGAGCAAGTTTGCAGATGACCCAAAACTGGGAGGGGCTGTTGAGCCCCTCGAGGGCAGGGAGGCCCTGCAGAGAGACATGGACAGGTCCGAGGGCTGGGAATCACCACCCATGGGAAGTTCAACAAGGGCAAGTGCTGGATTCTGCCCCTGGGATGGGGCAACCTTGGATGTATGGACAGAGTGGGGAATGAGAGGCTGGAAAGCAGTGCTGGGAAAGGGCCCTGGGGGTCCTGGTCGGTGGCCACTTGGCCCTGAGTGAGCAGTGCCCTGGCAGCCAGGAGGGACATCCCTGTCCTGGGGCATCAGGGAGGGGACTGTCCCGCTCTGCTCTGCCCTGGGGAGGCCTCACCTTGAATATTGGGGCAGTTTGGGGGGACACAATGTAAGGAAGATGTTCAGCCATCAGAGAGTGTCCAAAGGAAGGACAGGGAGATGGGAAGGGCCTTGATTTGAAGCCGTGGGAGGACACTGAGGACACTTGGTGTGTTCAGCTGGAGCAGAGGAGGCTGAGGGGAGAGCTCACTGCAGTTCCAACTGCCTGGGCAGGGGCAGAGGAGGGGCAGGGACTGAGCTCTGCTCTGGGGGGACCAGGGACAGCACCCAGGGAATGGCTGGAGCTGTGTCAGGGCATGGTCAGGTTGGATCTCAGGCAAAGGTTCTTCCCCCACAGGGTGGTTGGGCACTGCCCAGGCTCCCCAGGGCAGTGGGCACAGCCCCAAGGCTGCCAGAGCTCCAGGAGGGTTTGGATGATCCTCTGGGGCACAGGGGGTGACTCTTGGGGCTGGGCCTGTGCAGGGCTGAGAGTTGGACTCGATGGTCCTTGTGGGTCCCTTCCAACTCAGCATATTCTGTGATTCTGTGAACTCAGTTTAACTCATATATGTGTTAAATAGGACACTGGATGTGGACAAGTGCTGAATTGACCTATTTAGTGTGTTTATAGAGTCACTTCTGGCCATAGAATGGTCTAATTAATCTTGAAGTACTCTGTTGAAAAATGTTATGATTTAATGCTTTTTTGCTTTGTCCTTGAGTGGCATTTAATGTCTACACCCAGTCAGGGAGTGACCTCAAGGCTGCAGTACCTCCTGAGGAGTGTGTCCTCTGAGAGGTCTGCTGGAGGACTGAGATGATGCAATTTTTGCTCTGTAAAATGGAACTCCCACAGAGCCAGCTTTGGGCATGGCACATACAACTTCTTCCTTGGCTCCTCAGTTTGGATATGCAAATGTCCATCTGGTTTTCCTGTAATTAGGTTAGCACTGTCCTCATCTCAAAGGGATCTCATCCGTTCTTTCACCACCCTCAGCTAAAGCAACATCACAGATGCTGCTGACTCACCTAGAGAATTGGGGAAAAGTCATTTTACCTTCCATCAAATCTTTCCTTCTCTGAGAATTTCCTGAAGGCTGTCGTGGGGAGTTGTTTGGTTTCCTTTTGAGGTCTCCCAGACCGTTTCAATGATTAGCTTGGAAAACTATGACATGTTTAAAATTAGTTTGGTACAGTCGTTAAGATGTTAATTCTACCATTTGTTTTATCCACCAGGATAAACTTGGGTTTTATGGGCTTTGAGTGTGACAATGAGCAATCAAGCCAGGCCTCTGGATGGGGAAAATATAGTATCTGTTTTAAATTCGCCCAAGACAGGCAATATTCAGAAAAACTAACAGTGATTTATTTGTGCTTAATCCTCCTAACCTCTAATTAGGGTGAAACTCCCATTAGTCTCTAGGAGCACAATGACTCTGTCATGGAGCAGTACTGGGACTGTCTCTACACTTGAATTCCAAGAAATTTTCAGTGGAGGTATTTTGGTATCTGACAGCTAAAAATTTAACACTCTATTTTTGTCATGTGCACGTTTTATCATCTGTGTGCTGGTGACATTCCAGGTGGGTCCCTGGGGGAACTCTTACTCAGCAGAAATAGCTGTTTAAATTAAAAACATTGAAGCAAACATTTGGTGCCCATATTTTATTGATTTCCATATCCTCTCAGCACCTCATGCAACATGATCTTTACCCAGAAAGGTCAAGTCACTAAGGCTACTAATTTCAGAGTACTTGGTTATATATATTATATATAATATATATTATATATATTCTTTGGTGTGATAGATGAACAGCAAAGAAAGCATAACCTCTTTCTAATAAATTCCAGTTGCAAAGAAGGCTTATTAATAAATCAAATTTTAAAATGCACTGTAGGTAAATGCTATATTAAAAAGTGTATGCATATGTGTTGAAAAACAAATCCCTTCAGTGGTCTGCCTGGGTCTTTCCTTTTCCTTCACTGCACATCCTGTCCTTGGCTGGGTCTGCTGCCATGTCCGTGGCTCCTCAGGTGGGTCTGGGCACTTCCCACATCCCTTGGTGACAGTCCCAGGCTGTGCTACACCTCTGGATGATGGGGTGTCCTTGGCAGGTTTTCTGGTGACACCAGTCTGGGAGCAGGGGCTGATAAGTCCAGAGGGACTGAGCCAGGCTGCAAAACCAGTCTGAACCTCCTGCTGGTCAACAAGGAGAAGCACAAAGTCCTACCCCTGGGAAGGAACAGCCCCAGGCACCAGGATGTGCAGGGGGACACCCAGCTGGGAGACAGTTCAGCAGGAAAGGCCCTGGGGGGGCCTGGAGAGCACAAAGTTGGACGTGAGTCTGTGTGCCCTTGCAGGACAGAAGGTAAGTTGTGTCCTGGGCTGTGTTGGAAGGACTGTCACCAGCAGGTCGAGGAGGGGATCCCTTCCCTCTGGTCAGCACTGGGCAGGTTATCCCTGGGGGGCTGTGTCCAGGTTGGGCCTCCCCAGCACCAGGGAGACATGGACATACTGGAGAGAGTCAAACATCAGGAAGCTTTTTTTTCTGTTTTTAATGGTGAGGGTGACCCAGCACGGGGACAGGTTGCCCAGGGAGGTGGTGGAGTCTTCCAAAGCTGCCTGGACACAGTCCAGGGCAAACAGGTCTAGGAGGCCCTGCTTGGACCAGATGACTTCCAGAGGTTCCTGCTGTCCTCAGCCACCCTGTGATTCTGCAAACTGGAGTGGGAGCTGCTGTCCAGAGAGCAGCTGTTTGGTTTCTGGCTCTCTCTCCTTCCCTTCCCTCTCCTCCTGATCCTCTTGACCCACGTAAAATACAGATTTTCTGACCGGACTTTCTGGTATGAAAATGACACTGTCAACAACTTGAAGGGAACCTAAATCTTTACCTAGTAAAGGAAGGGTCCAAATTCCCAAGTCTGCTGTAATGTGCCAGTCTTCCTTCTCATTCCCTTTTTATCATGTCTGAGTGGCTTACAGATTCCTGAGCCAAGATATATGATTAAAAACATACCTATGTAAATGTACAAGAATTCAAGCTTGCATGGCATGTGTCAACAGATGTATTTTATAAAAGATAAGGAACACAATGGCATCCTGTCATCATTAGGGCTCTCTCTTAGATTAATCTGTCATCTTTATATCTTTAGACTGAACAAAAATTTCTGTCAGCACCTGACCTGTGTTTTGAGTTCTGGGCTTCAGACCAATTATTATAAGAAAAAAGAGTTTGTGAGGCTTGAGTGCCTTTGGAGTGTCATCTGTATCATCTTGGCCTTCCTGGAAGACTTTTGTAGCCCTCAGCTGTGTGTTTAGAAATAAATCAATGAAGAAATTTCCTCTCAAGCAGACCTGCACAGAGGATTAGAAAATTCATGAGCTGCGTTCAAAATTCACGGTTAGAAAATGTGTGACTGTGAAATCTGCAGAGTGTTGACAGGGACCCCGTGGAGGCAGGTGGAGAGAACACAGGAGAGAGGGGTTTAACCTGGAGTGAACGTGGCTCCTGGGGGGACTGGGAATAGCAGTGGGATGAAGGGAAAATGCTGAAATCAAGGAAGTACCGAAGAAGAAAAAAAGAAGGGAAGGGAGCAGGGGAGATGAACCCTGTAGAGATACAGAACAGAGGAGGTGAAAAGCAAGAGCTGGAGTCTGACAGAGGAGTCATTGGGACATTTTCTGGGTCTGCTCCCTCCTTATTCTCCTGGTAGTTTAACCAAGAAGGAGTTTCCTTCTGTGCCATCTTGGATACCTTGAGATTGAGACAAAGAGCTTCAAGAACAAGAGAAAGAAGCCTCCCAGACACCTGTTTGCTGCTGCCTTGAGCTTCACTCACACCTTCAGAGCTGTTTCTGAGCCTTTACACCCTTTGATGTGGGTTCTTTTTTTCCCCTGTGGTCACTGGTTGCCTGCAGCACACGGAGACTGATGCCTGAATTCACCCTTGGGGTAGGTTCTGGGAGCTGCCTCTAGTAGTAAAGGGCAAAGAAAGGGATTGATTGCTTATAATTTGCTTTGCTTCAAGATGTACATGTGGGACATACATTCATTTTTGGCTGATCTTTCCTTCTTCCTCCAAGTTGTGGATATGTCTTCCTGCTTTTGGGATTTCTATACACAATATCTTTGGCACCAGGAGAAGAAGGGCTGAAGAATTGATTCCTATGGACATGGCTGGGGAAAAAAATCTGATTTTTATGTTATGAGGCACAGATACATTTAGGGTCCAAGTATACATGTATTTTATACACATGGGAGGTGCTGGTTACTGCAATGACTATAAACCCTGAAGGTGGATGGACTGATGCTCAGATGAGGATGATTGAAAAATTGCCTTATTTTCGGGTAGAATAACCTACATAAATTCTTGTCTTGATTTTTGTTGAATATATGAAAAGGGTTATGACTCTCTTAAAAAAAGAGCCAAAAACCCGAACAATCCCAAAGCACCAAAAATCCAGAATTCATCCTAAAACAAACTCTTTGCTAAAAATACCTAATCACTGTCAATCTCCCTGGTTGTCTGCTCCTTGAAATAACATCCTGGCTGTGATACCATTAACCCCGTAAAAAACCTGTCCACTAAATTTTAAGAGGGGCAAATCCAAGCTTCAGAGCTCTCTATTTTGCCATACACACGGAGCAATTCGGAACACCCACTTGAGAAACTAAAGAAAGACAGGAGCCTCACTGTGTCCCCAGCTTGGCTTAGCACTTGGGGTTTAACATTAGGCACTGGCAGATTGTCTGGAAGATTCGGCATTTGCACAAAGCACAGTAGTTACAGCAGGAATTCAGGTGTGGTTTGCAGGGTTTGAAGGTTGGCACACAGTTGGCAGCTGGTGGGGGCCTTGGTTTCGGAGGTGTCTTGCGTTCAGCATTTTTCTGGAAGACAAAAACGTGGGAATTCGTGGAAAAGTGAAGTGAGCACAGGTCACACGGGTCAAGAGAGGGAACGGAGGGAGGGTCTGGCTTGAGGTGAGGAGGTGGTTGCTGGCAGTGAGACCTGGATTAGCAACACAGAGGTGTGGTTGGTTTGGATCGTGGGAAATGGTGGCTGGAGACCAACCCTCTGAGCAAAATGATAAACCTTGTGAGCCCTGGGTTTTGACTGTGACTGGGCAGAGTGCTGGAAAATGATCTGTAGGGAAAACTGTGGAAGCGGTGAAGAAAGATATAGAAAAACATTCAAAGATGATGAAGTTATCAATAAAACTAATTAAGGTGTTGTGCCTGGACCCCCAAACTTTTCAAATGAAAGACTGAACCCTCCCTGTTGGTCTGTGGGGCTGGTACTACTTTGCTGGGCTGAGAGAGCAGGGAGGTGACCTGGCAATGCTCCACCTCCCAGGGCTGGGCTGCCAAGCTGCCTTTGGAGCCCAGTGATCCTTCATCCATGAGAAACCTTAACTGCACACACGGATAAGTGTCCCCCAGCCTGCCCAAGGAGTGCTGCTCCTCCGTCTGGGACCGGGAAAGGTGGGAAATTTTGGGTTGCTCAGCACGTGCCTGGGACCTGGGAGGGATCTCTGGAACATGCCAGCTGCAGGCACCCTGTGCACCTTTGTAACTCAGAGTTATGGGATAGTTTGGATGGGAAGGGATCTTTAAAGCCCTTCTTGTTCCACCCCCTGCCATGGGCAGGGACACCTTCCACTAGCCCAGGTTGCTCCAAGCCCCGTCCAACCTGGCCTTGGACACTTCCAGGGATCCAGGGGCAGCCACAGCTTCTAGTTTTCTTTCCACCTTTATTATTTTGCATGTGGTTTTACAGTATTTAGAGCTTTAAGCTGTATGTCAATTATTTAACTCAGGGAATGGCAGTAAAAGCCTTCCAAATGAATGCACAGAGGGAAGCTCTACATGTAACAAACCATTCTAATTCAACAAAGTTTTCTGAACAACCACCTACCTTGGAAGATTTCTTGTTCTCTGCCTCTTTCCTGCTGACTTTCTGGGATCTTCTAGTTAAATCTTCAATGAGAATAGCACAACATAATATGAAACCAATTTTACAGCATGGTGTTTTGTTGAGATAATCCTATTTTTGGGTGAGAGAAGGCGAATAACCTGCATTGCCACCTCATCCCTGTGTGTTTTCAGTGAAGGTGTTCACCTCAGGCTCAGAGTGTCTGAACTCTTGTTGTCACTGCTGCTTGTGCAAAGCAGAAGAATACTGATGTTTGTATTTTAGGAGAGAATGTTTACACTTTGTTTGGTAGATGCAAACAAGGAACAATTTCGGAGAAATAAAATTAAAGGTCCCTGTCTAAAAGATGAGGGTACTCGTGAACATTAGTCATGTGAACAAAAATAGGAAAAATCTTTAGAATTCTGTATTTTTTTCTGTTAGAAGGTGGTGTTACATGCATAATTTTGGAAGGAATTAGGAAGTGTACACTGGTTTTCACAAGCAAAAACTCTTTGCTGGTTTGGTACAAACTCCTCATCTGAGTGATGCCACCTTTCATTTGCAGTTCTTTGTTCCTTCTCCACCCACCATTTGTTTTAGAAAACATTATTCTCAAAGGTGTTTCATTCATGTGCCTGTAACTTGGATTATCATATGTCTTTATCACTATATATATACATTTATAACTATATATAAATTCCATGACTAAGACTTGTCTTGGCCTCTAACACAGCAAGACTGTTAAAGTGTGAGACACTTCCCAGCTCCCCAACCTGTTATATTTTTGATACCTTTACTCTGTGTGTGAGTTTTGTAATAAGCACTGTATGTATGTAATGAATGATTGGGATAAAAAATGTCCATATCCCCACTGATAAATGGTGGCTCCTCATCTATTCCAGTGTTCTCTATCAGTATGTTTCTGAATATTTGCTAATTGCAACAGAGTGAAGAACAAACAGTTTGGGCTGGTTTGAGGTGTTTCATTTATTAATCATGATTTTTTATGGTTAGAGTTATGTATCTCTAAGAAATAGTGTGGGGGGAAACCTGTACTTCAAGCATATAAAGTTATTGTCACTTAATAAGGGCAAGCCTTAATAAAGGTACTGCACTAACTCGATTAGTGATTTGGACCCAGTTCCAGCTGGAATATTGAGTGTTCTTTGTTATTCTGTCCTTTGAAACTTCCTGACAGTAACAAAGATACGTGTAAGTAATTTAAATCTACCTCAATTTGACTTTGTGTAGTCCAGTTGTACAGGATTGCTTGGATTGCTTTGGCTATAAGAGAGGTGAGTGTTATGCAGAGATCTGTTTCTTTGAACTATTCCTGCATTTTCAGTGTCAAATGTTCACTCTGTTGTATGAAAGGACATTTTATGTAGGGGAGGAACGAATGCAAAGGTGAACTGGAGATTGTGGTGCTGGCTTAGACTCAGACTATCAGTGTGCTGGGGGTTGCTCTTCACTCCCTGGCTGATTGCTTCATCCCTCTGTTGACTATAAAATGGGGAAGCAGAATAGCTGGGATGTGCCATGGAGGGGATACAGGATGCTCTGCTCCTGAGGGAGGAGTCTCTTTGCAGACAACCAAACGGGGCAGAGAGGGACGAGGGCTTTTGTGGGGCATTGCAGAACCCCCCAGAGCAAAAGGGCCTGACAGTGTTAGGGGATCTTTGCTATCCTGCATGTCCGTTGGCAAAGGAATAGCAGAGAATCCTTGCAGAGCCGTGGAACAGTTTGGTACCTCAAAACGAGCTGTACTGAAAATCTCTTCAACCTCCCCTTTTTGTTCTGAAAAAGGAAGGTATCTGAGTAGTATCTGAGAGTATCTTAGAGTATCTGAGAGATGTTCCATCTGAGAGATGTTCCATCTCTGTAGTAAACTCAGTTCGTGGAATCCCAGAATGGTTTGGGCTGGAAGGGACCTTAAAGCTCATTTTGTTCCACCCTCTGCCACGGGTAGAACACCTTCCACTAGCCCAGGTTGCTCCAAACCCCATCCAGCCTGGCCTTGGACACTTCCACCTGGCATGACACAGCATCTCTGTCATGCTTAAAGCAGGGGCTCACTTTTGTGAGAAGATAGAGAAATCAACTGAAGTGAGTGTATTTTATATCTCTGATTTTAATTGGAGTAAAAAAAAAATGTTGGAAGTGTGATGCTGAAGGTATCAGGGATCACAAGGACCATGCAATGGTGCAGCTTGGGAGGCTGCACAGCAGCACAAGGTTCACTAAACTTGCAGTTAAACAAGGCCAAGTTAACTCAGCATTCAAACATTCAGATTTCTGTAGAAATGCAAGTGCAGGGCAACTGTTTTTCCTTAAAGAAATGTCATCCTGAGTAAGAGCTCTGAAAAAATACAGTAAACAAGGTAAGAAACCAAACTGCTTTAAGCAAAAGCTCTAAAAGCCTGTAGAAAGGAGCTAAACAAGAGTATTTTTTGGATTATTAGTGTTTTGACAGAGTTATGAATGGTGTTCTGCAGCTAATTAGCTCCAAAAAATTGATTCTTGAAACCAGAAGTTTGTGTAAATTAGGGCAGACACAAGGAAAATATCTTGTGAAGAAAAGAGTTAAGCTTTGCCTAACAAGGTTCTTCCCTAACAGGACAGAGTAAGAGTAGGGATAGAGCTGGTCCTGTCTTGGATAAATAGATAACCCCTGGCTCTCCCTTGCAGTGCTCTTTTCTTCCCCTGGTTAAACTGAGGTGATATTAATACCTGTTAATGCTGTTGATTTCTCTACCACAAGAGCAGATACTTAAAAAGACCCCACATTATGCTCATATTTTTTATATGCATGAGATTTTCAAAGGAAGATTATTGCCCATATTAGCAGAAGAACACCTAAACACAAAAAGACCTGCAGTATGATAGGACCTGAAGTAAAATCTGTAAAACTAAAATAAGTCATCTGATGATTATTCTTTTTTTCCTCTAAACTGAGGGTTGTCACATTGTCATTCTTGGGTGCTGTAGCCACAACAGCTCTGCACTAAGGCAATTGTGTGACATTGCAGTGTTATCCAAATAGTCTGTAGGAACCAACAACTGCATTTTCTGCAAATCCTATTAATTTGGCACCGAATGGCAGATTTTACTCACCTACTATGGAGATGGGTGGGAGATCTGAGAGATCCATTCTGCTGCTCCTGGACAGGTTGCATTCTGCCTTCTCCTCAGTGACCATGTGGGAATCAGCAGCTCTGAGCAAGCTGTAGCAGAGCAGGAGGCTGAGGAAGAGCCTCTTCCTTTCCATCGTGGGGAGGAAAAATTCCATCATCATGAAAACCAAAGTTGGTCAAAACCTGCAGGTGGAAGAGGTGCAAGGATATGAATCTCAGAAATGGTTTTCTGTCACGTTGTGCAGCTTTAGCAACAAAACTTTGACAGTTCTTTTACTTCCAGCACTTTGATACCAGAATACCTAAGTTTCTAGTTGTCAGAGTGGAAGAACACTGTATCAAATAGAACTCTCTTAGACAGTCTCTTTTTTCCTGATTCTTTCCTCGAAATGTTTATTTTCCCAGAAGATGCAGGAGATCTCCCAGGCGAGTTTTACAACGACGTATGACCAAGGGCAGAAGCTCAATCGCTTCATCAGACTTTTTTTCCCAGAAAATCTCGTTAACAGATTTGTCCTAGAAAACATGGAAAAATAATGACAATTTAAAAAAAAAACCCAAACCCACAAATTGTGTTTCCCTGTAGTTTTCTCCTCTTGAAAATAACCTCAAAAGTGACTGCTCTAATCCCGTTGTAAATCACGGCTGTAACTCACACGAGTTATGAAAAGGCCCAGTGCTGTAAAGTCTTTATGGACCTTACTGTGCACTGAATAACTTGTAAGATGTGACAAAGTCTGTGGGATTTGAGGATATTTATGGAGGAACCTGAGCAGAGTGTGGCCATTCACCTCAGATGACACTGCCAGCCCCCGGTGACGCAGCGAGGGGCACACAGATTGTGTCACCAGCCTGGGCTCCTTCTCTTGTAGATTCCTTGCAGGGCTGTGTTTCAAAGCTGATTTTTATTTCCATGTGCATTACTCTGATGCTGTGTCAGAGTTATGGGAGCCTTCCCCCGGGGGCACTGTCAGCCTCCAGATTTATGGGTAGCCTTTCGTCAGTGAAAAGCTACTGGTAGCAGTAAAAGGAGGGAGTGAAACCAAATGTTTTAAGCCATTCATCTGCTTGTGATGACTTCATTACTGGAGAGTTAAAAGATGAAGAGTTTCTGCATTGGAAGGGCTTCAATCTGGTCACTGCTGCTATGCAGAATCTGTTCTCTGCACGTGCTTTTATAGCCCCCACTGCCCCTCTGTTCCTGTGAGATGGTGAATATTATGCTTCTAATTCCAAGCGTTTGGGCTCAGTTCTCAAATCGTCTGTTCTCCAGGCCATGCTCATGGACCAAATCAGTGCTGGGTGTGTGGATGCTGCTTTCCATGGTGGTTGTAGCTGTGCCATGAGGATATTCACCTCTGCTCTGGAGATGGGCTGGGAGAGCTGGGAGAGGAGAAGGCTCCAGGGAGACCTCAGAGCCTCTTCCAGTGCCTAAAGAGGCTCATGAGAAAGAGGGAGAGCAACTTTTTACACGGGCACAGAGCAATAGGGCAAGACAGGATGGTTTCAAACAGAAAAGAGAGAGATTTAGGTTGGACATTAGGAAGAAGTTCTTTACTCAGAGGTTAGTGAGGCCCTGGCACAGGGTGCCCAGAGAAGCTGTGGCTGCCCCATCCCTGGAAGTGTCCCAGGCCAGGTCGGATGGAGCTTGGAGCAACCTGGGCTAGTGGAAGGTGTCCCAGCCCGTGTTGGAACTGGATGAGCTTTAAGGTCTTTTCCTACCCAAACCATTCTATGTTTCTATGATCCCACATCTGTTAGGACTCCAGTGGGATTTGCAGGGAAGCACGTATTGGATCCTTTGTGGTTTAGACATCTGCGTGAGGTGCAACTGAAATAGAGCCTGGAGATTTACACTGGGGGATTAACCTTGGGAAGGGAGGGCTGTTATGTCTGTATTTCAAGTGATCCACAGCTGGTGTTGTTCAAAGCTGATGTAAAGTTCAGACCCCTGCTGGGCCATGGTCATGGCTGTGGGTAAAAGTCTTCTTTGAACCAATTGATTCCAGTTTTGTAAAACGAGATGGGAGGAATCTTTCATTTGATTCCAAATAACCTCCTAGAGAAGAAAGTAGACCTTATTTAGAAGAAAAATAAAAATTGCAACAACCAAAAGGAACAAGTCTTCCCATGAATATTTGTTGTGATGGTAAAATCGTGGGCTTGAGTTTTCAGCTATTGCAATTGAGTAAAGGGTCAAGATGACCTGTCTGTGTCATTCTTTACATGCCCTGATCTTGCAAACTCTTCTACAGAAGTTCAGCCCTTGCCTGGGGCAATTGTATAATGGAAGTATGTGAAAATATTTGCTAAGTCAGGATTCTACCCTGATCTTTTTCTTCTGTGCAGAAGAAATACCCTTTTATTTGCTTTTTCCCATCTCCTTTCACAAAAGGTATCCAAACCTCAGTGACATTTCTTGGTGCTCCCTGACAACTTCTCTGTCACATGGCTTTACATGGAGAAAACCATTCAGGTCATAATTAGAATTTCTTTTCATGGACCCAGTTTTACCAACCTGAGTGCCCCTAGTGATGTTCATATTCCAAGTGCATGCTTAAAAGTCATAGAAGACCTAAATAATGGCTTGTGTGCCCAAAAGCTTATCTATATTTTCCAGATATGCAGTTGGTCAAATATAACATATTACTTAAAAATGGTAGCCTGCTCAACATTTAATTTTGCTGATTTTTCTGGGTCTGGGCATACAGGGAAGGAAGACATTTTTTACAGTGAGGGTGGTAAAACACCAGCACAGGTTGTTCAGAAAGGTGGTGATGCCCCATCTGAGGAATCATTCAAGATCAGGTTGAGGGTCTTTGGGTAACCTGCTTTAGATGATGATGTTCCTGCTTATGGCAGGGGAATTGGACTAAATAACCTTTAAAGGTCACTTCCAGCCCAATCTGCTCCTTCATTCTGTGACACAGGGCTTGTCTGTGGCAGGTCGATGCAGACATTTGGGCTCCAACTCTTTCCAGGCTCTGGGTTGGAGTGAAGAGAGCAAGCTGGGAGCTGGGAGCCGTTTGCTTTGCACGTGGGAGTGTTCACACTGTAGATTGTGCTTTTTTAAGCAGCTTTTTAGCCCGGCTGCAGGAAATGCTCTGTAACACACCTGCAGTGTTGGCACAAAGCTCCCTGGTGAAGCCCATGCTGGCCTGTCCCCAATGTACTGTTTAAATGAGCTTCCACCCCAAAATGTTGTTTCCATTGTATTTCCACATCTTTATCTCAGCACAATTGCTGATGGATGTGATGAGCAAACAGTACAATTTTACAGCCTGTGTCTGTTCCCTTCCAACAGGGACATCTGAACCCTCACTGGGGTGCAAATGCAAACCTGGCTGCACAGGTTGGTTTGAAGGGCAGGTCCTGTCTGACCAATCTGATCTCCTTTTATGCCCAGGTGACCCACCTGGTGGATGAGGGGAAGGCTGTGGATGTGTCTACCTGGACTTCAGCAAAGCCTTGGACACTGTCTCCCATGGCACACTCCTGGAAAAGCTGCAGCCATGGCTTGGACAGCGGCACTCTGTGCTGGGTTAGGGACTGGCTGATGGCTGGGCCCAGAGAGTGGTGGGGATGGAGCTGCATCCAGCTGGGATCCGTCACCAGTGGTGTCCCCAGGGATCAGTGCTGGGCCCAGTCCTGTTTAATATCTTAATTGATGATCTGGATGATTTGAGTCCACCATTAGCAAATTTGCAGATGACACCAAGCTGGGGGGGAGTATTGATCTGCTGAAGGCAGAAGGGCTCTGCAGAGGGACCTGGACAGGCTGGATCCATGGGCTGATTCCAAGGGGATGAGGTTCAACCAGGCCAAGGGCCGGGTCCTGCCCTTTGGCCACAACAACCCCCGGCAGTTCTACAGGCTGGGACAGAGGGGCTGGAGAGCAGCCAGGCAGGAAGGGAGCTGGGAGTGGGGATGGACAGGGAGCTGAACAGGAGCCAGAGTGTGCCCAGGGGGACAAGAGGGCCAATGGATCCTGGCCTGGCTCAGGAACAGGGTGGCCAACAGGTCCAAGGAAGTGATTCTGCCCCTGGACTCAGCACTGGTGAGGCCACCCCTGGAGTGCTGTGTCCAGCTCTGGGCCCTCAGCTCAGGAAGGACATGGAGGGGCTGGAGCAGGGCCAGAGGAGAGCAACGAGGCTGGGGAAGGGACTGGAGCACAAGTGCTGTGAGGAGAGGCTGAGGGAGCTGGGGGGGCTCAGCCTGGAGAGGAGGAGGCTCAGGGGAGTCCTCCTGACTCTGCAACTCCCTGACAGGAGGGGGGAGCCAGGGGGGAGTCGGGCTCTTCTCCCAGGAACCAGCAGTAAGACAAGAGGGCTGGGTCTTCAGCTGTGCCAGGGGAGGTTTAGGTTGGATATTAGGAAGAAATTCTTTCCAGAGAGAGTGCTCAGCCATTGGAATGGGCTGCCCAGGGAGGGGGTGGATTCTCTGTCCCTGGAGGTGTTTAAGGTGAGACTGGATGTGGCATCAGTGCCATGGGCTGGGAACCACGATGGGGTTGGATCAAGGGTTGGACTTGATGATCTCAGAGGTCTTTTCCAACCTGGTTGATTGTGTGATTCTGCGATTCTATGAACCCTTGTGCACATGGGATTTTTTAGCCAAAAGCACTTGGGTGGTAGGAATTGGCCAGTTTTGAGTGACTGTTTGAACCTGGAAAATGCACATATCGGTGAATATTTGATCTAAAAACTGTATCAACTGGCTAGAAAGGTAATGCTCCTTGGAGCAGAGGGGTCTGTGAGTTCACAGAGAGGTGAAAGGGGAGGAAAGTGGAATCAGAAGGGAAGGTGAGTAAAAAGCTGCTCATGGCCCCAAACCTGCCAGAGCTCAAGGGGTGTTTGGACAACACTCTCAGGCACACGTGGGTCCCTTCCAGCTCTATGATTCTATGATCAATCTTGGGTTTCTTCTTTTGTATCATATTGCAAAACCCTTGCCCTTATTTGAGGGGATTTTTGTTGATTTGCTTTTTTTTTCTCCTGGTGGTTTCTTGCTTTTGTTTTTTGGGGTTTTTCTTCTGGCATGAAAGAGAGGTTTGCTTTTCCATTTTGTTCATTGTTTTCCTAATTTTCTTCTGGGACTCATCAGAGGCTGATTAAAGCAATCAAACTATTTTCCTTACCTCCAGCAAGCTTCACATCTGGTTTTCTCTGAACATTTAGATTTAGAAGAGTTTATTTTCCTTTTGAGCTCCTAACAATGGAGAAGTAAATTACTTTAATAGTAGTATCTTGAGAGGGTTCTAATTTATTTCTTTAATGATGCTAAAATGCATGAGGAGAACTTTAATATATGACTTTTAAATTGTTGGTTATGGGGACTTAGTCTTGCCCAGCACTGAAATTTAACCACTGAACTTTAGCTGCAGTTCAGCAAATTATATATGGAAATAGTTAACATGTGGATGTGGCCTTGATTGCCAAGGGAATGACAGATTTATTATTTTTATTATATCTTTAAAACCAAAACAAAGGCAGACATTTGAAAGTTTGTTGACTGTCATCAGAGTGCTCTTTTCTGTGCCTTTTCCTCTCTGCTTTGGCTTCTCATATTTCATATATAAGGTGTTTTAATCCTTACCCCAATTGCTGGCTTTCACAAACATTCTTCCTGAATGTAAATTTGGAAAATGACAGGTGATGGGAAACAGTTTTCTTTCTTTTTAGTCAGTTTTTTGTGATGTCATATTAAAAGTCCTCATGGAAATTTGATTTCCCGGGGAACACTCTGTGTGTTCAACACTTTTGAGGGAAAGTCATTCCTTGTCACAGTTGATTTCACTCTGTCAGACATTTCTCTTCATCCAACAACAGAGAGAACAGTGTGAGATATTCATACAAAAAGTCTGCCATAAACACTGGGCTGGGAGGGACAAGTTGAAGTTTTCTTGGACGGTCTGGCAAATTTGGACCAACTCAAAAATAAATCAGCATCATTATACAGAGCTGAAAACAACTGCTTAGAAAAATGAGGTGCTAAAGTAGGTGAACAAAGACCTATGAAAAATAGAAAACTGTGTTGCAGCCTCAATAGCTCGCTGACAAATCTTCATCTCCACTCTGCTGCTGAGATCCTGCTTTGAGAAGGATCACAGAACCCTCAGGGTTGGAAAAGACCTCCAGGACCATCAAGTCCAACCTTTGGGAGAATATCACCATGCCCATGAAACCACAGGATACGGTAGAAAAAGAGGGAATGCAAGGGAAAAAAAGCCAGAATTAGTGGATGCCTTGAAAGACGTTGAGATTTTCAGATGGTGAGAGACTGAAAAAGTTATGAAATTAAATGTGGAGGTTAATTAGGATGGCTGGGGATCTTCCCATCTCAGCCATCAGGTTTCGGTAAAGGAATAGCAGCAAAAAGGGAAATAGTAAAGAGCAAAAAGGGGCATTTGGAGGGAAAGGAAAGAACCACCCTGAGACAATCCCCAGTGCTGCAGGCAGTGCCCTGCTGGCCCAGCCCCAGGGGTTCCTTTGCCATAGAAGTTTCCTGACAGCAGGTTAGGGTTGAGTTCACAGAACACGCAGCAAAGACAGGCGCTTTTTAGGCTCTAAAGGGCATTATCAAGGTGTGAGAACATGTGAATAATACAAAGAAATAGCTGCTACTCATCCTCAAACCACAAAATAATTTAAAGTAAAATTAATGCAAGCAAAGGTCTCTCCCCAGAACAAACCTGGAGCCCAAAACAAGCCTCATTTGGGGCCTAACCTGAATCTCACTGAATTGCAGTTATTTTGTTCAGTTTGGGGGGAATGGGCTGATAATCTCAGTCCGCCTTTTTGGTGAGGACCTGTTGTACACCTCTGAGCTTCTGGGTGGATAATGACAGGGCCAAACCTTGCAGAGAGTTTTTGGGGTTTGAGTGGACAACCAAATTCCTCCATCCCCTTCCAGTGTTCTCCCATGCTCCCCTGGGCAGCTCTTTGCCATCCCCACCCAGCACATCTGCCCTTGTTTTACAGGCAATTAAAATATGAGAGAAGTTGAGTGAGAGCTTTATATGTATATAAAGCTTTATATAAATTTTATAACACTTTGACAGTGTTATCAAAACCTGACTTTGCAGAATGCAAACACAACACAAGCTCAGTTCCAGCTGGGTTGGGCTTGGCCTTTGTGTGTGGAGGGAGGTCCTTGGAAGCATGAGAAGGGGAAAACCAGCATGTTTCTGTTCCTCTGTTGTGTTCTGGTCTTTGAGTTCTTAGACCATTTGGGGATCAAATTTTCATGCTTTTCAAATGCAATCACTAAAGGCAAATTCTTGAGCACATTCAAAAGAACAAACCCAGGAATTTTTGATTCCCCATGAAAGGGGAAGGCTATTTCTTAATAAGGGAGATTTCCTTGTGTGCACTGAACTGAACTGAAGAACTGGGAGAGAAATCATTTATATTTAGTGATTCTATGGGTTCAAGCTGTTCACCTGAGCTGGGAAAACATTAGGAAGCTACCTGCTCATCCAAGCACCTCTCAGGAGGGGAAAAAAAGAAAACAAAAGCATTTTCCACGGTGAAGAAGAAGGTTTAGAAGGGTTTGGCTCCTAGAAATTGAAATAAGACACGTTTAGAGTGAGGGATTACCAGACATGTTATCACTTGGTTTAATTAAGACACAAGTACTGAAATCCAGGCAGGGTCTGCAGCCTGTCATGGAAGAAATGTGAGCATATGATCACAAGGGGTTCATTCCAGCTTTGCTCCCTCCTGGACATTTAAGAGCACTTTGTTTACCCAGTCCTGTTCTGGGGATTTCAGGCTCTTCTAAATCATCGGTTCAACAGGCACTCTAAATCCATTGTAAACACACAGCCAGGAGCACAATAGCTCTGTCACAAGAACCATTCATCCTGAGCCCAGAGAATCACAAAATAGAAATGATTTCTCTCCCAGTTCTTCAGTTATCCAATGGCTCTTCTGCTCAGTTTTCTAATTTCTCATTAGAAGCAGAGGTAGTGCTCCTTTAGTGACCCCGACTATGCCAAATAATCTCCTTGCTCCACTCTAGTTATTTTTAATCTAGTTCTCCATCTTCTACTCCAAAATTTTGCCAGGATCTGAGTCAAGCCAAAGCCCACATAATGGCTTTATTGTCCACAGAGCCATTAAATTAGTGATAATTCTCTGGCTATCCCCTGTATTACTGAAAATGAGCTTTCCCAGCCAACTTCACCAGCTTAACAATTAGCACCTACTTTAAACTGCATTTTTAGCCTTCCTTCAAGGAGCAGCAGATTCCACAAGTATGGAGTGAAAGTGTGGGGTTGTGGGTGGATGAATGACTCAACCAATCTGCTTATTCCAGAAGGATTCCTGGATTCCTGCCTTAAGGTACTAGAAGGGGAAGGAATCCTTCTCTCTCACATCTCAGTTATGAGAAGCTCCCCTTCATCTGCCAACTTTGCGGCGATTGTTTAGACTGTTTAAGTTAAAACAACTTCAATACCTGTCCTCTGATTAGCTGGTGGAAGGTAAGATGTTTTTTTAAATCATTATTAGATGGATAGTGTTATTAGGGGGAGTAATTACAGGGCGCTCCACAGAGCCTGCTTGGAATTTAACCTGCCTCTGAGACTATTATTCTCCTTCCCATTTTTAAGTAATTCTAATATTCTGATTTATTTTTAACAGCATTAACCTCTTATAATAGTTTATCCTTTTAAAATTACATGTTTTCCTGGTCCTAGGGCTGTTTAAAGCTCGGGGGCAGGGACTGTGATTGTTTGAAAATGTACTCCTGACTTCATACTGGCATTTAGGGAACTTTATAAATCATTCTAAGAGTGTTCTGGCCTGTTCCTCATTTTCTACATGTTTAAGTCTTTTCCTAGCTCATTTGGGGAAAATCTAAGTTATAATTGTTTCCAGCTCTATTGAACTGCCTCAAGAAGGATGGGCATGTGAGGAAGGGGAACCAGGGAAGGGTCTGTCTTTGAAGACTGTAGGAAAGAGGAAGCTCTGAAACTATTCCTGCTCCATTTTCACTTTCTAGAGAAAGACCTGTACAAAATACTTATCCCTTTACTGTTTTGTAAGAGCTTGTATATTGTTTTGATTAAGAGACATTACTTTTTTGACAGTCCTTCTCTCCCTGTTCATGACTTGATGAAGGCTTTACAGACATGGATACCTGAGATTTCCTATTTGTATTCCCTGTGAAGCTTCTATTTTCTTTGGTTTTGTTTTATTTATATATTTAGGGACAAATTGGCTTTTGTTACAATCGAGCTATCTAAGAGGTGAAGTTATTTTATTTTAAACAGGACATGAGTTAGGAAATATTTGATCTGTGACTGGTGGAGGCTGATGGCAAATTCACCTCTGAAATCCTTTGGGCAACAATAACCCTTCTGGTCGTGGTGGCAATGTGACAAATAAGAACAATGGTCGATTTGTATCTGATGCTAGAACTGAAATAAATTCACTCTCTGGTTTTTCCTGATAAATTTTGAGCAATTTTCTTGAAAGTCAGAGGACAGAACATTTCCACAGTGCAGGTGATGGAGCTGGGAGGTGCTGAGTGCCACGTGATCCCTGTTTGCAGAGGGTGGAAAGCAAAGTGAGTAACAGGAGCTGTGGTGTTGGTGGAGGCTCCCCCCGTGCAGTGCACGCACGGGAGATGGGGTGCAGTGGTGGTGCTCAGTGCTGATCAACCCAGGGTGTTGTATCCCAGTATCCAAGACTGTTGGGGCACCAACAAGCTCTGCAGCCTCCTCCAGCTGCTGGGGCTGCTCCAGCTGCTGAGGCTGCTCCTGCTCTAGGCTGGTTCTGATCCAGCACAGCTCTAACCCAGGATCAGGCTGCTGGGGGGTGCCTCCTCGGGGGCTCCCTTGGATGCCATGGAGAAGGAGCAATCCCTGCTTAGCTGATGGTAAATGGACCTGCCAAAGGGAAACTGGAAGGGGCTGTGACTAAAGGGTAAAATTTAAAAGAGAACATTAAGCCTTTCACTTCCATTCCCTGTGTAATGGAATTTCTAAATATCCTACTCTTCTGCCTGCCTGCATCCTTGACATCCTCAGTGAGAGTTAATCTTTGTTTGAAGGTACCATTTGCATGTTGATGACACGTGTTGGCCTGGCCCAGCTGAAAGTGCTGAATGGCAGGGAGGAGAGACCTTCCTGGCATGGCCACTGGTGCCTGTGGGGAGAAACAGAGGTTTCTGGACGTTCCTTCCACGTCCTGGCGAGGTCATGTTATCCTGACTGTGGCACGGACACGTAGGAATGGTTGGAGCCCTTAGATTTGTATGAAGTAGCTGCAAACTTTATCTGTTGCAATCATGTGCCCCTTTAGAAATGAGGAATGAGATCAGTTGTGTTGCTCTTGTGTGTGTGTGTAAAATCCTGGGATCAGGGACTTGGATGTCATGTCCCATATGGAGGAAAGACATCAGAGCAGCCTTGGATATCTCCACAAGATCAGTGAGAGGACTGGACTATCTCTACAAAGTGCTGTGGGGCACAGCTTTTTCATGGAAGGGGGGAAATCCATGTGTGGCCCAGAAGTGGGAAGTAAGGATGAAGATAAATGTCTGGAAGTGGTAACTGATAAACTGCCCATAGGAAAACAACACACATTCTGAGGAGGAAATAACTATGGACAGATGAAAGAACTGTGGACAAACATCTAAGGAAAAAAATGAACGTCATACATCCAGGATGGGAAATATTGTTCTGGGAAGCAGGAACGCAAAAGGGTTTGGGAGCTGTGGTGGAAATGAGCTCACAGTGTAACACCTCTGTCAGAAGTGTTAACGTAGCTCTTGAATGGGAAAACTGGAGCAACTTCAATAAGAGAGAGAATATTTGTTTGAAAACGGTGTGGCTGTGTCTGGAAGACACTCCAAGAACACCTCTGACTGAGGGGGAAGAGTTCGGGTAAACAAAAAAAAATCAGAGGAATGCAAAAGTATGGCTAAAAAAAAAATCCTCTCAGAGCTCAATGTCTTTATTCCCAAAGGGGAAACGTAGAGTGTCTCAGCTCCTGAGCGTGGTTGGCAGGGCTGGAGGGACGATGGGGTGACAAAAGGGTTTTCAAGCAAGATGACAAAGCTCTAATGAGATGAAGTTGGCAGAAATAGAAACCAGGTCCAAAAAATTTCCAGAATCTGGACTGCTCTGGTTTAGTAACGTTTTAGAACATCTATCCAAAGGCTGATATGACTTTTCTCCTGTAGAAACTTGAAATATATATAATTTTTTCTAAGCAAGATTGTTGGGAATTACATCATTGTATGTGTTATGTGCTAGCTAATGACCAGATCTTCAGTTTTATTTATGATCTTACAATTCTCTGAACCTGTGCCAAGAGTGGGGATGTTCAATTCAGCTCTAGCATTTTGGGGACACATAAAATCCTGGAGACAAAGATGTTGCTTTTACAGTTATGGCTCCAGAGTTTTCCTACCAAATTGATCCACCTCTCCACTTATTTCCAAGTGTGATTTTTTTTTTTTTTTTTGTTTTGTTTTGTTTTTAAATTCTGATGTCTCTGAAACCCCTTTAGGTCAAGGAAAAGAAATCTTATTTATCTCTAGAGTGTCAGGTATTCAGACTTATTTAGGAGCCCACTCTAAATCTTAGGACAATATAGTGAAACAACAAGCTTTGAAATTCAGCACGCGAATGATAAAAAGCTCAGGGTGAATCTGTAACTAATATATACATAGAGATTATTTAGGGATATATACATAAGGTAGTAATTGCAGTGTATGAAAAAATCATCATCATGGCCACACTTTGCGAACGAAGATTTGGGGAGGGCTCTACCCACGTTTGTTACAGGCACACTGGTGGCTGATGAGGCCAATATGAGATAGACACGTCCGATTGCAAAAGGCACAGCAGAAAGACTCCTTAGGTGGTAAATTCTGCAAGACACGATTCTTTCTGCGTTGCCTTTTCTCCTCCAGGGTGATCCTGCTGCATTCTCAAAGGAAATGGCAGTGTTATAGATGGTTTGTCTGCAGACCTCCCAATTGGAGGCCAGAGTAGACCAGTTCTGTTGATCAATATGGCCAAGGCTGAGATGTTGTTTTAGGGAGTCCTTGTATCTCCTCTTTGGGGCTCCTCTCTTTTGGCAACCAGTGGCAAATTCACCACAGAGCAAGATCTTAGGGAGGGGGTGGTTGGTCCTTCATCCTGGAGACGTGCCCTGCCCAGCACAGCTGTGTTCTCAGCAACATGGCCTCTATACCTGTGACAGCTGCCTGTTCTAGAACAGATGGATTGGTCACATCATCTGACCAGTGGATGTTTAGGATTGTGTGGAGGCAGCGTTGATGGAAGCGTTCCAGGAGTCGCAGGTGGTGGCTGTAGATGACCCATGATTCGGATCCATATAAGAGAGTAGACAGCACTATGGCTCTGTAAACACTGATCTTGGTACTTTTCTTCAAACGTTTATTTTGCCATACTCTTTTATGGAGTTTTCCAAAGCTCTCTGTGCCTTTGCTAACCTGTTGTCTATATCCCTGTCAATCTTGCCATCCGAGGAGATGAGGCTCCCTAGGTAATTAAACTGCTGGACTGATTTGAGCTCTGATTGCCAATGGTGATGTGAGGATGATGGGGGACTTCCTGAGGTGCAGGTTGATGGAGAACTTCTGTCTTCTTCAAGCTGACTTCCAGCCCAAAGAGCTCAGCAGCATCTGCAAAGCAGGATGTTAAACACTGCAGAGCTGCTTCTGTGTGGGCAACAAGGGCGGCGTCATCAGCATAAAGCAGCTCCTGGACCAGATGGTTTAAGGTCTTGGTGTGGGCCTTCAGCTGCCTTAGGTTGAAAAGGCTTCCATCAGTACGGTATCGGATGTAGATCCCGTCCTGATCCTCGAGGTCTGCTGTGGCCCTTTGGAGCATCCTGCTGGAAAAGGCTGTGAATAGGGTTGGTGCGAGAACGCAGCCTTGTTTCACACCACTGGTTATTAGAAAGGGCTCAGAAAGTGTGTTGCCATATCTGACTTGGCCGTGCTGATCCTCATGGAGTGAGATGATAATTTTAAGGAATTTGGGGGGGCAACCTAAACGTTCCAAAATCTGCCACAGACCTTTTCTGCTCACAGTATCGAGCCCCTGGCGGGCACCCCGGAGGAGGGGAGTAGAGAGGAGGAACTTTGGAGTGCACAGAGGTTTGCCAGTCCAATTTGGGGGGGGGGAAAGGGGGGTGGGGGTAAAGGAGGGTGGGGGAGGGGGGGGTTGGGGGGGTAGGGGGGTTGGGGGTGGGGTCTGGTGGGCCGTCCCAGAGGAGGGGGGCAGAGGAGAGGATCCTTGGAGCGCACAGAGGTTTGCTGGTCCAATTTGGAGGGGGGGAGGTTGAGGGGGTTGGTGGGGGGATGTGAAAAAATAAGTACATGGTATATTGTGCTCAGATGCCTGAAGTTGCTTCTCTGCTTCTTGATGTAAACAATGGGGTAGGAAACAAGTCTTTGTAGATTCTGCATGGTTTGGGCTCAGAAGAGTGCCTGGGTGGGTTCTGTAGCTCATGGTTATAATCGATCCCAGCAGTGCAGCAGATCTGCTCAGCACAGGGCTTGCTTTCGCTTTATCAGATATTCCAGCTGATAATTCCCTGTGGGTCACTGGGGACAGTTCCCCACTGCAGGTTTACCACCTTTCTAGTTCGCCTTTTAAGCAGACACATTTCCACCCACAAAACCCGCAGCCGTCGCCGCCAGCTCCACGTTCCCGGAGGGTTCCCCCCAGGAACATCCCTGTTACCCTCAACAGCTGGACCCCAGAGCTGCAGGAGCTCCCGGCAGAGCTCCCCAGCCCAGGAATTTAAAACTGTGCTCTGCAGGGAGAGGAGGAAGAGCCTGCGTGGACACCCGTATGTTCATGGGGACGCTCCTATTGACAGCACAAAACCAGACTTCATATTTTGCTAAACAGTTAAAATTATCACGCTGAGTGGATTTGAAATGCTTAACAAAATACTAAAGCAGTGTCTTAATTACTTTCAGGTGAGAATGTGTCAGGTTTTTTTTTCAAAACGCAGAGAAAAGCAAATAGGAAAGGTGCAGTGAGTGCTCCCTGAAGAGAGCACTGGTCAGTGCTGCCTTCTGCTCCCTTGTCGCTCAAATTCAATAGACTTATTCAATTATTAAAACTTATTGCAAATTAAATAAAACTTTAACCACACGAGTCAAAGAAGTTTCAAAGAGGAATAATATGATTTGAAAAAAAACAAACACCCAACGAAAAAAAACCCCAAAAAACAACAAACCAGTCAAGTTTGGTTTTTTTTTCCTGTTAAATTTGCTTTTTTAAAGGAATGCTGTTGAAATTTAAAAATTAATCAGTATTTATTCTATGAAAATATCCTACAAGAGCATTTGCACTGAATTAACAAGGTTAAGTATTTTAATTAAAATAATAATTATACTAATTATTTAATACTAACCCTATTTTGTCAAGGGTTTTAGCAGGTCTTTACTCTGCAAAATTGGGGGGGGGGCTAATTCATGACTGTAGCTCTACTTCTGTGTCTGTGCATACAGATAGAAGGGAATGCTAAAGATAAAAATGTAGATTGAAACTGGGAAAATTCTTCAGTTTTCAGTGAATTGTTTTTTTTTTTTTTCTGTGCACAAAAAAAGAGAACATTTTCCTTAGTTAACTTCCCTCTCTGTCATCATTTGTGTATTTTTGCATTTGGACTAGAATGCTTTGAAAACTTTCTGAGCCTGATTCAGTGGGGGGAAAATAATTATTCTGTGAAGGGGGAAATGCAGCGGGAAGTGGAACTTTGATATTTGGAAAGGCAAACAGGAGAAAAAAAACAAAACGAAGTAACAAGTGGCGACAACAAACAAACAAACTAAAAAACCTCAAAACAGCGAAAAAACCAAAGCCAACGAGCTAACAAAAAGAAAGCTGAAAACCACTTCCAAAACCAAATGACAAATATCCCCTCTCAAACCCAAATAAGCATCGAAAGATTTTTTAGAGAGAGATTGATTAAATTGCCCAAAATGTAGACGGGAGAGACTTCAAACTATTCAAACAAAATGCATGGAATTCTGCACGGGGAGGAGGGGGACAGACCCTACAGTGCAATAACAGCCCTGAGGACCTTTCCTGTCTCGGTCAGAGCATTTGGGATCATTAATGAGACGCCCAGAAACTGCAAAATTGCTACCCGACCCCAAAAGGCCCTTCAGAACACAACGAGGTTTGCTTTGCTTTCGTCGTGTGCCTGAAAGGCACAAGAAAGAGAGACCTGTAAAGCACAGACAGAGAAATAAAGCAGGAGGAAAAGTGGATAAAAAAATCTTGAAAACAGGAAGAAAGGAACCCATTTAGGAAAATAACAAACGTAATAAAATGAGCAATAAAAGTGTTTGTTCTCCAGTGGTTGCAGGCGCTATAAAATCTATACAAGTGCTCGAGAAATTGATGTTGAAAGAGAAATTCTGGTGTTGCAAACAGCAATCATAAATTATCTCTGCATTCCGTACCTTATTAACCGTGTAAAGCAGCTGTTGCTTGCTGAACTTGCACAAATTTATATAATATTAAGAATACTAGTGGAAGATTAGACAATTGGATGTGTGTAGTGTAGCATTATTTCTGTGAGGTGCTAGAGAGAGATGTCGCAGGGAGAGTCAGAAAAATAATTACAGTCTGATGTTCAAAAAGAGATATTATCACTCCTAAAATAAATAAAATCTAATCTCTTTTAATCTTTTTGGAGTGATGAAAGCTTCAGGAAAATGAAGATTTGTTTCAATATTGTATCATGATTTTATTTACTTCACTTACGGGAATAAAATAATGTAGCTATGGATTGGAACACTGTAAAAATACAGCTTAGGAAATGTATGTTGTTAATCACGTAATAAAAGAGAGTGTAGGGATAATATAATATCTAAAAAAATTCAGGGAAAAGCTTGCATACAAGTAGGCTAAACGAAAAAGGAAAACTTGAGACAAGAAAAAAACCCGAAGAGGCAGAAACATCAAATGGAATCGAAACAACTGAATCGCAGCCAGTGCTGCAAAACAAGGGTTTGAAGCCAAACAGAAAACTGGAGCAAATAAATGCAGAAGAGTAAAAAGGTAAAAACATCAAAGTTCAGAGAGTTTTAAAATTTTACTGCTTCCCAGATCAGAAGAGGATCTGCGGGACTATTGGAGGTAAAGGAGGACAAATCTCTGCGGTGCTGCAGCAGGAAAGCGCCGTCGCTCCGGTGCAGGCAGCAGTGGGGAAGGTAAATGCCCTGAGAAGAGTTTAAAGGTTTGGGTCCTACCGAAACAAAAAGCTGTTGTCCTGTTCATCGGGCCCTGAGGCCAACCAGGGCTCCCTTGTCCTGCTGATCCACAGAGGTCTGGGCAGAGCTCGGAGCGGGCTGTGCTCCCGCTGGACCGCGACGCTCCTGCCTTTGTCCAAGCGCAGGCACAGGCATCTACCAAATTCTAATGAGGATGGACGGGCTATTCTACTTTGATTTCTGCTTTTTCTCAGTTCTTTTTTTTTTTCCTTCTCTCTTCACTGTCTCATGGAAAAAAAAAATCTAGTGGAAAGTTAACCCTCAGCCCCTCCTTTTTCCTCCCATTCGAAACCCGCCAGGACGGATCTGGTTGCGCCGTCTTCGGGCAGAGGTGATTTCAGCTGAGGTTTTCCTGCCACTCAGGTAGAACAAGATGGATAACAGGGGAGTGACTGAAATGACCTGTTGATGAAAAACCATCTGTTGTTCTCTTTAGGGCTCGTTCCTGCATGTTTCCATGTCTGGCAGGGAAGATCACTATGAGTGCTGGGCATCTGCACAAGCAGCTCCTCAGCCGTTCCCTAGGCAGGAGAACTGGGAGGTTTTCATTGATTAAATCCACTCCAATGAGAGAGTTTTGTGGAGTCAGCAGAGATAAAAAGCCAAAACATTGTGGAGGAGAGGCTTTTTTTTCTTGCTCTTGATAAAGGCACGTACAAAGACTGAGTTTACCAGAACGGGGCCATGATTATTGAAAACGTATCAAATGTCCCTTTAAAATTCCAAGGGTTGAATTATACATCATCAAGATATATTAATACTTTTTGTTGGCCATTTTACAGCCTTGTGTGTGTCGTGTGTGCCATGAGGGGTTTTTTTTATGCCTACTTGGGTAATTTCTCTGTGAGGGGATAGATAGAAATCAGGAATCATTAAGCTCTTTAGCCACTGATAGGACTGCTGGTGTTTGCAGCCTGGGGCACCAAAAGCTTCAGATTGGAAGAAAGGACAAATCAGCAATGGGTTTTTCAGAAGCTGAATGATCAAATTTGATTTAACACCCTCAGGAGTATTTGTATGACAAAAACTGATGGAGGCGTTGAGGTTCTGATATGAAATAAAACTGCAGCCCCCTTTCATTTCTCTGTGTTATTAATAAATCTATATTTTAGTGCTGAGGGTCTCATCAGGACTATTCTAGGGTTGGAAAAATACCTCTTTTGAAGGTCTTTTTAATAACTTCCCCCCCCCCCCTCAGTCAACCTCCAAACTGTGGCAGTTTAGTGAGAAAGATGATACTAAGGTAACATCAGCTGACTTTACAGGACTTGAAACATTGGCAAAAAACCCAGGGCCATGCAAATCCCTGCCTTGGAGCTGGAACCACTCCTCACAACCCACAGATCAGAGAATTTTGTAGATATCAAAAGTTGTTCCTTTGGGTTTTACTTCTTCAGGTTGAAGGCATTAACAGTTTATGATGTGCAGTATTTCTGAGTGCAGAACATCTGGAGCTTTCTGTTCCTGCTAAAGGAAGTGCTTTTTCCAAAAAGCATCCGAAGTGTTAGCTTGGATCCTGGGATGCTGAGGGATTACCCAACAACACAGTTCCTGCAGGAAGAAAAGATGTGTCCAGCCACCAGAAATGTGGGGGGCAAAATGGGGCTTCTGTGAGTCACCTGAATGTGCTTGAGGGGCAACGTTTGAGGGACCAGGTGGACATGAGGAAAAATACCCGAGTGATGCTCAGAGCAGCTTCTCAGAGAAGCTCTGAGAAAACACCCAGAGCAGCAGGAGGGACACAGGCTTGCCTGAACATAAGGACTTTCTGAGGCTCTTGGGAAATCAGATGTTTTTCCCTCATTCTCTGCTTGTGCTGCTGCACTTTCGTTGGGTGACGGATATGAAGCGTGGTAGAACTGCTTGAATTTTTAGGGGATTGGAATGTTCGTTGTTAAAATTGATATCTGTCCCATGAAAAACTTTAACAGCAACCAAAGTATCCATCTGAAAGAGTTTCAAGGACAAAATTTTATGTACTGATATCTGCAGGGTAATCTACAGCATCAGGAATTTCCTTTCTTTCGAAAATGCTGTTCTCGTTCCATTCCCAAAGTTCATGTTCAAAATGTTACGATTTTTTTTTAACATTTAAAATAAAAACTTGGTCTAAATTTCTAAAGTTCCCATAAAAGAAAAGCTATTTTTCAGACTCTGCTGTTATCTGAATTAGGACCAGATTCTGCTCTTTGCTTCTCTTCTAGCCTTGGGGCCCTGAATCTACGTCTTGTTTTACTGCGGACATTTATGGGATGTAATTAATTTTCTCATTTAAAAAAGAAGGAAATCCTAGGGATTTTTTCTGTGCTGCTTTGAAAGGAAACTCAGCTGTCACTGTGGAGCATGGTTTGGGCTGTCAGACATGATGCAGGGAGCCTGGTTTGCACTCACTGTACCAGTCTTGTGAAAAATATGGGGTGGGAGCAAGTTTGTGTCTCTCTCTTCTGGCTTTATCATTTGCTCCCTGTTTGGCTCTTTTTATTTTCTATTCTCATGAATTTACAACAAAACCAATGGATTTTGCCTTTCCTTATTCACCCTCTTCTATAGTTGGCACATCTCAGATTTTCTTCCTCTTCTTCTGTACATGAACACATTCTTCTATGACATTTTCTTTCCCATATTTTTCAGTCTGTTTCCTTTCCTCTCTGTTTTCAGACTCTTTCATTTATCCACCTATCTTTATCTGTCTTTCCTTTATCCACCTCATTTTTCTTAGTATCCCTGCTTTTTGATCTCTCTCAATTCCCCCTGTTTTGCCAACCCCTTCATCTCCTCATAATTTCTCCTGGCTCCCTCACCATACTCTTCATCACTCTTTGCTCTCTGACTCTTTCCTGCCACCTCCTTCCTGGGCCTCCTCCCTGGAATATATGGGGTCTGTTTGCATTCAGACAAGGATCAGTGTGTACCCATCATCTACAAAGGCCACTGAATAGTCTGTGGATTGTTACAGATCGTGTTTTTTAATGGCCTTGTACCACCTTATAGCAAGATTTGGTGTCTTCTCTGTGTACTTGAGACCTGACTCCTCTCAGCAACATCTCTTTGATTTTGAAGTCGTGTTCATGTGACAGAAAGCAGTTGATCCACCCTTCTTTTGCTGTATTTGTTCAGTGAAAGAATGTAATTTATTAATATTTTATTAGTCATATTAATGAATTTATTAATTTTAATCTCTGTTGCAAATGCTTTTATCGGAAACCATCGCTATTTTGAAAACTTTCCCAGCTTGGCTTAAGGTGCTTTCTCTAACATATAAATAGGAAAGTTAGAAGCCCAGCTTAAACAGAAGTTTCTGTTATTTACAAGTCTGCCACAGGTTTTAGTAGGCAGGAGGTTCTCTCCCCCTGTGATGTGCCAATATTGGCAGGTGACCTCAATGTGTTCACTGGAAGGATGATCTGAAGGGGCAGTTACAGATTTCACATGATTGTGCTGCTCACCCCTAAGAGGAAAAATAACACCTGTCTTTGGGCAGCAAAAGCAGTGTAATGGGAAACCCTGACAGAGCAAAATCAAATTTTCACATTTCCATGCTTTGAGGCTTGTTTATTTGTTTGTTTTTTGTTTAGTTTTGGTTTTGAATCTGGGCTGCTTCTCTCAGAAGAAAAAGCTCCAAAACCTCTGTACTTAGCAATAGCTTACTTTAATATTAAATGACAGCACTGTGCAACACTGTGTTATTAAGCACCTAGTCCTGAGCCATCCAATTATTCTGTGATGTAAATAAAACAAAACCAACATTAACTCAAAAATGAAATTCACTGCAGTTGAGACAAGCAAAGCCAATTAGAACTAGATGAAATTCATATCCACAATGGTAATTAGCTTGAGACATCTTGGCATTATCTGAGGAGGATGTGGATAATGGGCTTCAATATCCCTGAAGATCTTCTGTTTCTTGAGAAAATAAACCATTTATGCTTTGAAGCTGCTTCCACTTTTCTCAATCAGCATCATCTGAGAAGTGCTATTGATCTGATAATTTACTTGTCAAAATGTGTTAGTCAAGGCAGGACAAAAGCAACAAGGCCAAGACGTGGGGGTAATCCAAGAGATGGATTTGTCCTAATGGCTTTCAGATATTACAGCCATTGTAGTGGAGATCAAACGCGTCTGAAACAATTTAGTCTAAGCCAGGCATCATAAGGTACAAAACAAACAGGCCAAGAATTATTAATTTATGCAAGGTGGCTAGAGAAAGATAAAACCAAGGTATGTCCTCACACAACAAAGCACCTGCTCACTTCACTTGGGACCCAGGAGCAGTGCAGTCCTTATTTAAATACTTGTGTACAGAACAGTGGAGTAGAAACACAGAATGTGCTGAGTTGGAAAAGACCCACAAGGATCACTAAGTCCAGCTCCTGGCCCTGCACAAGCCCATCCCCAAGAGTCACCCCCTGTGCCCCAGAGGATCGTCCAAACCCTCCTGGAGCTCTGGCAGCCTTGGGGCTGTGCCCACTGCCCTGGGGAGCCTGGGCAGTGCCCAACCACCCTCTGGGGGAAGAACCTCTTTGTAATACCCAGCCTAAACCCCCCTGACACAATTCCCTGGGTGCTGTCCCTGGTCCCCCCAGAGCAGAGCTCAATCCCTGCCCCTCCTCTGCCCCTGCCCAGGGAGTTGGAACTGCACTGAGGTCTCCCCTCAGTCTCCTCTGCTCCAGCTGAACACACCAAGTGCCCTCAGTGTCCTCACACGGCTTCAAATCAAGGCCTTTCTCCATCTTTGTTTCCTCCTTTGGACACTCTCTGATGGCTGAACATCCTCATTATATTGTGGTGACCAAATCTGGCACTTGCCCTTGTTGAACTTCCCATGGGTGGTGATTCCCAGCCCTCGGACCTGTCCATGTCTCTCTGCAGGGCCTCCCTGCCCTCGAGGGGCTCAACAGCCCCTCCCAGTTTTGGGTCATCTGCAAACTTGCTCAGTGTCCCTTCCAGTGCCGTGTCCAAGTCATTGATGGAGATGTTGGAGAGCACAGGGCCCAGATGGAGCCCTGGGGAACCCCAGTAGTGACAGGTGCCAGCCTCATGTCACCCCAGTCACTGTCACCCTCTGTGCCCGACCCCAGAGCCAATTGCTCAGCCAGCACAGGATGTGTTTATGCAGCTGTGGGCTGGACAGTTTGTCCAGAAGGATCCTGAGAGAGAGTAACAAAAGCTTTACTGAAATCGCAAAAGATCAGATCAACTGGCTTCCCTTGATCAGCCAGATGGGTCACCTTGTCATAGAAGAAAACCAGCTGGATAAGCAGGACTTTCCCCTCTTGAAGCCCTGCTGGCTGTGACCAATGACTGCCTTGTCTTTCAGGTGTTTTTCAGTCCCTCCCAGAATAATCTTCTCCATAACTTTACCAGGCACTGAAGTGGCACTGGCAGGCCTGGAGTATCCGGGGTCCCCCTTCTTGCCCTTCTTGAAAACTGGGACAACGTTCACCAGCTTCCAGTCAGCTGGGACCTCCCTGGATTCCTAAGACCACTCAGAAATCACCCAGAGAGGTTGTGCAATGACATCAGCAGCTCTTTAATGAATCCCACCAGGCCCCACAGATTTGTAGGATCCAGCTTGAGCAGAATTTGAGGGTTGACTGGGAGTTAATCATTCTCAGTCATGGTCCTCCAGTTCAGGACACTGAAACCTTCTTGATCTGTCATGTGTGCTGAAGACAGAGGCAAGAATGGATGATGGACCAAGGGGGTTTCAGTGCCCTGAGAATCACCTCAAGTGCCCTGCATCAACTTAAGTCAGTGCCATGTCAGATCAGACATTTTCTTCATCAGAAACCGGGGAAAGCAAATATGGAACAGGTGGCAAAAAGCAAAGACAGCAATAGAAGGAACCATCAGAATGGAAATTCACAGGTTTTACACCTAATGTTTTAAAAAGGGAACAAATTAACAATGTCAAGCAAATTCTTATGTGTACATGAGAAAATGGATAATGATAAACAAAACTAGAGTAAATGAGTGCCTGAAGCATCATGAGAGGATGAGGTTTGAACAGTACAATGAACCATGAAAGTTCCTTTGCAGAAAGGCTACCAGCACTCAGTGAGGTCTCTCATTCTCTTAAATATGAGCTCCTGATCCCTCCTGAAAATAGATAACTTGGTTAAACAGGTTATAGCTGATCTAGTTCTTGCTTTTGTGTAGGAGTAAATGTAACAAATGTCCCAGAAATACCAGGCTGTGCACATCTGACTTTGCAAAAGTCAGTGGAAGGCAGTTTAAGACCTTTACTATTTCAGTGGCACATCGCTCGCTGCTAGTTCTGGGGAGTTGCACTGCTATAAAATTAGCTTTTTTCCGTAATAAGTAATGGAGAAGATGGGCAGGTTTGGAGACCATTGAGAGAAACCTTAGCACTGGGAGAAGTGACACATTACTGATTCAACTGAAACCAACCCAATCTATGCTTTTGAGTGAAACAGAGTGAATAGTTGCATTGAATTTTGGTATAATAATGCTACATCAGTTCAGGAGAATGTCTTACCTTTGGGCTCGAGAGGTCTGGTGTTCAGTGGTTTCTCCTCAGATCTGTGAAATCAAAGCAATCTGTTTCACTGGAAGAAGTAAAAAGGAGTAAAATCCACACATGGTTGGTGCTGGATTTACTTCTGGGTTTATGCAACATAAGAAAAACCCAACCTCCCACCCCCTGTTGATATTCTACAGTCACTGTTGCCACAGCTTCTCTCCTTACTTCCAAATGCTTGGAAATTCATAATGTGAGTTGTCTTTCATTCTCATGATGATCTAAACCATTTCAGCCAGATTTGATCTTGTTTCTTTACCCGTTGCGCTAATTTTGAGAACCTCGTGGCCAATATGAGACAAATGCTTTGCATTTTAAATGCTTTATATCTCAGAGAAGAGAAATAGAGAAAGTATATTGATGATAGAGACACAGAAAATGGCAGAGCTTTTGGAATGGAACAATACCAGGCAAAGTATTTATTGAAAAACTTAATCCAGAGCATCTCATTATGTTATTTTAATAATGGTAACCGCCCAGAAACTGTTAATCCCAACCTTCTTTTCTCTTTCATACTTAATTAGAAAGAGGTTAGCAGAAGGCTGAATGTTTCAAATTTGTATAACAAGCTTATCTAACTTGATTCTGCTTTCATAGAAAAAAAAGTAGTAAAATTTTAAGGGATGTGTTCTTAGTTAAAAGTTTTTTCACTTGCTTGGGGAATAAAGACAGCAAGAGCAGAGCTTTAGGAATAATGAAGGGAAGAGAGAGGCAATAGGAACAGGAACTGAAAGGTGGCAGATGTACAATAATCATTGTCAGTAATGTTTTCAGGACTTCAAATTGTAAATGTTTTTAGGGAAGGAATTTTCTTTACTCTGTGAATACCTGCTGTATTTCTGATTGGTGCAAAACTAATCCATGGTGCATCATTATGGCTCAAAATGTCAAATATATGCACTATGTACATATATATTCTCATATAAAATGAGGTTTCCTAAGTGCTTCAATACTTAACATTAAATTCTTATATTCTTTGCATTTTAGATTACAAGCTCTAGTGATAGTCATGACCAACGCATTAAAAGAAAAATAACATTTCAATTAAATAACTAATTTACATCCAACACTCATAGTTTTGTTAATTCATGTTACAGTCATAACATTTTTCACACCTTAGTGATTTACTGTGCTGGGAGGGATGGATCTGAACATTAAACCTGAACATTAAACCAGGCTGTGCTGTTGGTATCTCAGAATCTCTGAAATCAGTTTTAGTTGTTCTATTACACCTACTCTCTAACTAATCCTAGAAAAGAATTTTAAGGACCTCACACTATTCAGTAATGCTTGCCATATTATTCAGTATTAGACAGTTCTCAGTAGTGCTGATGGATGACTGGAGATAAATCTGTACATTTTTTTGTTGCAAAGGAGTTTGAAACAGAGGGGAAAAGGAATCCCCCACGAATGTTCATTTTTACTTTTCTATCATTTAAAAATTAGGCTACAGGAAATGAAGATCTAATTGCCCTACAAAAGTATCAGAGATTGCCATCCTCCTTCAACAAATGGAGTGAAAGTTGTCAGAAACCTTCACTAGAATTAATTTTAAAGTGTAAAACTCGTTCAGTGTCCGTGCAAGAGCCGCAAAGCTGCGCAGCCGTGAAATGAGGCAGCACGTTCAAAGAAAGAGTCGTTAAATCCTTCAAATGTTCACAACTTCCACCTTCTTATTTTCTGTACAAGAAAGGCAGGGGCATCTGATCTCTGTTAATGCCATCAGTGTGTTCACAGTTTTCAAAATTTTATGTATATCATAAAAACCTCTCCTATAAATCTGAACATATACGATGATGGATGATGTTTATAAATAAGAGTTGCTGCTACAACAACAAAAAAAAATTCTGGTAATGGTTTAAAATAACCCAATCTAACATTTAGTGAAATCTCTCAAGCAGAAAACTACATTTAACTCTCCACAATGAAAAAAACTACTTATTCTCCCCCTATAATATAAGGAATTTGAGGCCAGTACGAGACAAAACTCTGTAAGAAGTAAAAGTAGGTTTCATATGAAAAGATATTTCTGAGCATTAACTGTGGAGTTTCTAAAGGCAAATTTATAATTTAAAATGCAGAAAGGAAATACTATCTTGCCCATAAAAGAGATTTGCAGAAATTAATATTTTAATTTAATTTAAAATCATCTCCTTTATTAGTATATTCAGGTTTTATTTCACAAAAACTGGTAAGTAGTTATTACCTTCATGTTTTAACCACAGAGTGCTGCTATTTTTAAAGTAAATTATGTATATCTATTTAGGCCCACATATCGGCAGAATATTTAAACTGTAGATTTCTCTGGCCCCTGCATTTTCATTTTAACTTGCTAAACAATCCATATCCCATCTACAGTTCTCACTGGGGCTGCACCTTCCTAAAATATTTTATTCTAATTTAGAACAACAGTGAAAAAATATACATTTATTAATAACTTACGAATAAAAGCAAAACATCCACTTAAATCACAAATAATTTACTCACTCCGGGCATGTCGCTGAGGAAACTCTACTTCCAGACAGACCTGCAAGTCACAGCTGAAGTGCTGAGTGGCAGTTCTGGCTTCTCTCATTGCCAGAAATTTCACTGCAAGCCAAGTGAAACTAATCCTACTAAATCCTTTCATTTATCTGGAGCTTCTTAGGTAACTCAGCTCTTCAGGCCTTTACATAGATTCATTTTTCCTAAAAACAAGCCACCCCAGCGAAGGAGGGACCCGAGGGGCTGCGGTGGCTCCTGGCCCTGCGGTGTGAGCCCAGGGGCAGAGGCACGGCAGGACGTGCTCATGTGTCTGGTTTAACTGCACCAGAAATGAACCTCCAAATGCGTTCACCACATACCTCTCTCACGGGCCTTCTGCTGGCTGTGCTTTGAATGTTCTGGTCCTGCTTCCTCGTCCCATAAATCGGAGGGGAACCCTCAGTCAGCGAACGAGGGATGTGAGCGGTCTTGCTTATATGGAGTGTACAGGACGCGTTGGCAGGGGCTGTACTTTGGAAGGGTTATAATTTTTTCCTCCCTCCGTAATTGAGGCCAAATGGGAATTATTCTGTCGGTTCATATGGGCCTTTAATTACACAATAAAATTTATACATCAGGTAGGCAGGGCGTGGGAGCCCTTCAGGCACAGTGCGCATTTCTGGAGGGGGAAGCAACTTATAATTTAATTTTTCTCTGCGTGTTGTGTGTCTGTGACCTGTTGTCTCCTTGTTTTGTGCCTTTGGTATTGGCAGCTACTAAAGGCTGAAAGCAAAGGCCCGTCACACAGGGAAGTCTATTGGTTCAGTACCTTCCTTTCATGGATTATACAATGGCCTGAGTTGGAAGGCGCCTTAAAGATCATTTAGTTCCAAACCCTTGCCATGGGCAGGAACAACTATCCCAGGTTGCTCCAAGCCCCTTCCAACCTGGCCTTGGACATTTGCAGGGATGGGGCAGCCACAGCTTCTCTGGGCAACCTGTGCCAGGGCCTCCCCACCCTCCCAGGGAAGGATTTCTTCCCAACATCCCATCTAACCCTGTTCTCTGTCAGTTTGAAGCCATTCTCCCTTGTCCTATCACACCAAGCCCTTATCCAAAGTCCCTCTCCAGCTCTTGGAGCCCATGCAGGCACTGGAAACCTGCAATAAAATCTCTCCAAAGCCTTTTCTTCTCCAGGATGAAAAATCCCAATTCTTTCAGCATTTCCTCATAGGACAGGTGCTCCAGCCCTCTGATCATGGTGTTCCACTTGTACAAACCATACCCACAGAAAAGAAAGGTGCAGATAACACTGCAAGAATTGTACTTTTCTTTGCCTCTGTCTTCTCCTTGGTCCTCATCCTCCATTGTGTGAGGCAAGGCCTGGGAGGAGAGGCTGCTTTTCACAGGGACCACATGGGCCTTGTATTGGTGAGCAACAAGGGGATGACACCAGGACAAGGAGAGAGAGGAAGAAGCCTTGAACTATGGGATCCAAACCATTTCCTGCTTCCCTGATGCCTGGGGAGGACACTTTGGTGAAGTGAGTCCTGCTTCTGCGACACCTGCTTGACTGATGGTCCACCCACCTCTACTAACAGCGGATATTTTTTAATTTCATCCTAATATTTCCTTCATTAAATCCTCTACATCAATGCAAAGCAAATAAAAGATCATTTATATCTCTGACACAGAAGGCCGTTTAGGGAATTTGACAATCATAACAAGAACTAAATTCGTTGCTTAAACTTGATAATGGGCCAAAATCAGGGCAGCTTTGATTGTTCAGAGGTGTTATCCTAAATCCAAATGAGCAGCCAACTGACCAAGGCTAACATCTGTATATGTATATATTGATATCTATCTCAAAATTTTACTGTATTTCCCACTTTCCAGCTCTAAATGTCCCCTGCTCAGTGTCACACTCTTGCCATGTTACCCCCTCCCATTATACATTTTAAATTCCACGATTCTTTAGAATATATGAATTTATAGCCTCACTTTTGTCCCCAAACCAACTACATTTTGATGAATGAGCTATTCAGCTGTCTGATGAGTACTACATAATGAAATATTTATCACCTTCTCATGGTCGTTGCATGAGAGGCCAATAATTTGTTTTCTCTCAGCACTGGTATTTTGTGGTGCTTGTAATAAATTATACATGGCAAGCTCCTGTCCCTCACCCTATTTCTATTTACCTATTTAGTCTGAGATCTCAGGCCTGGGGTAGGTTCTTCTCTTGTGATTCCCTCTCTCAGCTCTGCCTTTCTCAAGTCTAAGGGTGTTTATTTGAATGGAATTTTTTATTAGGCAATGACTAAGCCTGAATAAGCATTGTGCAGCCTTAAAAACCTTCTCCTTGTTTTCCCCGCCTGCAAAACTTGTGTGGATTTTTCCTTTTGCTGGGCTGCCAGCACTGCACAGGGACAGCTGTGCTTCTGCACAGCCCCAAACGTGCCACCCAAGGGCCTGCTGGTGGATGCTGAGGATGGGGAGTGCAGCTCCACGGGGGAGCAATCTACTCCTGCCAGCTTTCCCAGGAAGGAAGAAAACAGAGCAACTTAATGCAGAGAAAAACATAAAGGTTGGAACCTTGGAAAAGGTGGTGTTTCGGGTGTTATTTCAGTGAGAAGGAAGTTTTGGGGCAGTGCAAGCTCTCCTTGGATGAATGATCTTCAATAGCTGGAAGTGAGGTTTTCAGTAGATAAAAATATTCTTTATTACCTAGTTATGAAATTGTTTGGTAACAACTTTTGTCGTAAGCTGTCAAGATGGAGAACCAAGAACCATTAATATTGATAATTTAAGGGTAATTCATTTGGAAATGTACCCACAGAAAAGCATCATTTCATTTTTAAAGGGAAACAATGTAATTTGTCTTTCTTTTCAGTATTTTCCCTGCTTCTTGTTCTCGTTTCAGTTTGTTTGGTTTGCTTCAGGCTGAGCCTGGCCTAACATATGGCTGACATACAGCCTTGCCAGAACCAACTGGAACCATCCTCTCAAAACCTCTGATTATTCCAGCTTCCTATGACAGTGATTACACAGGAAATCTCCCCTAGGCAACTTGGTTGTATATTTACCACACATCCCTCTTCAGTTGCATGGTAGAAGAAGATTAAGCTGAGAAAGGCAATGACATGTTTTTGTTCACTGAGGCTGCTTTAAGCAAAACATTTTTTTTCCTAAAAATATTATAATTCTGACTAAATATGCAGTATAAGATAATATTATATAAGATAGTCTCTCCTCTCTCTCTCACTATATATTTTTCTACCATATCCTTTCATACAACACAGTTATGTTATCACTATTATATTAATACTATCATTACTACTATATAATTACCATACTATGACAAGAAGTAATAAAATTTAGCCCTGAGCACATGGGCACATGAGACCAACTCTGAAACAAAAGACTAATTTTAAATCAAGGAAAAACACGTATTTTTCTCAGGATGGCCCAGTTAACTCCACATTCCCATTGAGAGCTGCAAGAAGACTCTTACCTTCGAGTTTACTTCAAGACTAAATAGTCACATCTTTATGGACAGGAATCTGGAATTATGGCAAAGCCCAGTATTTCCTATCATTTTTGAACAGTTCTTCTTGTAGTATTTACCACCTTTGCCTTATTTTCTTTTTAAGTAGAGTGGTATCACTTAAATAAAAAATAATATCCTAATAAAATATGTATCAGAAGAATCGTGCACCCTGTGAAGGCAGAGAAAACTTCAGTGTCTTGTCATTAAACACATCCAGTGATTTGTTTCAGGACCCAACATAGCCCCTGTTGTGGGTAGATAATTCTCCTCAATGCTGTAGAGAATAAACCTTATTGTCTGAATAATTTCTGCTCCCACAAGCCTGTGGTGTCAGGGTGTCAGTCCCAGTTGAGTTGTCCCACTCTGCAATTGGGTACTGGACACTCAAAATGAGTTCTGCAAGGTGGAAGGGCACTGTCTGGGTGAAGATACAAGTGCACTCCTTCAAACAGGATGTTTGATGGGGACATGTGTGTTTGTGGAATCCATGCTCCTGAGTGCTCATTCAGGCTCTAATGGAATGTGTTATCAAGGAAGTTCCCCCATCCCTGGAAACATTCAAGGCCAGGTTGGACAGGGCTCTGAGCAACCTGGTCTGGTGAAGGTGTCCCTGCCCACGGCAGAGAGTGGGACTGGATGAGCTTTGAAGGTGCCTTCCAACCCAAACCATTCCATGATTCCACGGTGCTGCACATCAAGGCAGGATAATGCTGTGTGCAGAGGTGGCTTCTGGTGTTCTCCCTGCATCTGCCCCACCCCAGCTGCTGAGCATTTCCTTTGTCCAGATGAAACACTCCCAGCAGTCCCACCTGATCCTGGTGGAGACTGGGCAGGAGGACTCCAGGGGCTATTCAGCTCAGCATCAGGAGTTAAGGTGTGTGTGTGAGGCACAGACCTGGCTGTGTGAGTCATGGTTCCAACTATGCACACAGCACCATCAGAACCCAGGGCAAATTCAATAACTGCTTTAGCCCACAGCCTGTTCTAAGACAAAGGAACACGGATTGTTTTCATCAGCTTAAGGAAGACTTAGAAGTTAGATGAGCATGTGGAAAATCAGATGAGAAATTGATGTCCTGCAGTTTTGATTTTTCCCTAAAACTGCTTTGCAGACACTGCTGCTGCTCGTTCCAGCAGAGCCTGCTGAAGTTGAATGGAAGCACGACACTGCCAGATGGACAAACCTTGGAACAGGACAGTGTGTGAAGCATTGCAAAATAGTTGTGTAGGGATGTGAATACTCCAAGCAGAGCAGGCTGCACAGCCCAGGGACCCATCCTGCACCTTGCAGCCCTCTCCTCCCAGTGAAGTAAAGGCTTAGTGCTTACAGCTCCTCTCTCTTTACTGACCATATTCTCCTCTGCTTTATCCTGGGGGTGAAGAGCTTTTTTTTAAACTTTCCAACCATGTAGTAATTGTGCTTACATCAGTATTCTCTCAATAATAACATATCCCATTCCTCTAGTCCAAGAGATGCCCTGCTAGTGGCTAAGAAACCTTTTTTCCCCACAATCCTCCTTGCCACATCATTTTTAATTCCCTGTGATAGCTTTGTCAGGGTGCTGAGGGATCCCCAGCCCCAGTGGCCCGGGGTAGTGGCTCTGGCTGTTCCCCCATGCTCCCAGGTCTTCTCCAGCCCTGGAAATGGGGCTGGACTGGGGCTTCCTGTGACAGCTCTGTCCTGCCTGTCTCCCTGTCCTGCGTAAGTGTGGAAATGGTGGGGACACTGAAGATAGAAGTGGAAGAGCCCCAGTTTTGGGGAGCCCCACTCCAGTGGGGCTGTGGGGGTGCTGGGCCCAGGTGTGACTGTGGTGGTGCTCTCAGGGGGTGGCAGAGGGTGCTGGTGTTACCTTGGCTGTCTGTACATCACCTGCATCACACGGTGCTGGCACACCAAAGGAATCCCTTTTTACCTCTGCAGGACACTAAATAAATGTGTCTCCCAGAAAAAGTAGGCACAAAATGCCCTCCTGAAGTGTTCCCACACTTATGTCTCTTATTTGCCATCCAACTCTTCCAAGCACCAGGGGAGGTCAACATAAAATGCCTTGTCTGGCTTTAGCTAAACATCTTTCTCTCTGCCTCCTGAGTAAAAGACAACCAAGCCCCAGCCAGGGCTCTTTGAATGGGATGTGCTACTCCGAACTTCCAGATGAAATTCCAGATTTTCCTAGGGTTGAGAATCTTATTTATAACTACTGTCAGCTGCAAACTCTTGTTTATAACCAGTGTCAGCTGTAAAGTCAAACTTCATTTAATGAAAAGTTTTACATAAGAGAAATGGATGCTCGGTTTCTTTTGTGACTATGGAAAAAATGTTACTCATTGCCAAGATGATGCTTATATGGCTGGTGGCAGGTCCTCCCTCAGTGCTTTTTTGGGAACTGGGAAGAACAAAAGCGTCTGTAGATGCCACTCAACTGTGGAGCACATTGTTTCCCTTTCTGTAAATAAATAGAAAACCTAAAATTAATAGGAAGAGAGGCTTCTCTGTTTTGCTGAGTGGATGAATTAAAGCTACTGTTCTCCTCTTTTTGTTTAGGACAGGGTGCCTGTATTTCTGTCCAGAAAGTCTTGGACAGAAATCTGGGAGTAACACAGAGGGAGTAGGAGTGAGTTGGAGTGATCAGAGGTGGGTTGGCATGGGCAGGGCTGTGCCTGGTGTTGGGCATCTGAGCCACACTGCTGCTCCTGCTCCAGCAGGGCTGCTGGTGCCTCAGGCATCCTGTTCCTGCCAGAGCTCCACAACAAACACACATGAGCAACACACAACATCCTCATCCTGCTGCTGGTGCATGGCACAGGCACAGCCGCCTCCCTGGCTGCAGGCAGGACAGATGGAAGCACAGCTACTGCACCGAGGGGATTGCCAGCTCTGGGAAAGCCCTGGAAATTCCCTAATTTCTCCAACATCTTTTCCTTATCTTCTCCCTGAATGAAATTGCTGTGCAAATACGGCCCCACAGATTTGGAAAAAAGAAAATTCATTACTTAGCAGAAGTTTCACCAGAAGCTCCAATTTCGTCTAGGTGTGGTTTTACAGCACAAACTTAGTGTTCCCAGCTGGAATGCTCAGTCTGTTACATGCTTAGAAAACGCTGAAGCATTTTTATACTGCTCTATCACTTACCTGCCTAAGAGACTCAGGTAATTTTGGTTGTCTCATCCTGCTCAGAGAATACACATATTTTACTACTCTTCCAGTTAGAGCAATTAAGTTTAATTTTATACTTCATTCAAACTGTTCGTGAAATAGCAAAGAAGTGAAAAAAGTAGAAAAAAAGCTAAAAAAATATATACCTTCTTAGGAATATGACTTGTATCAGGGTTATTTTTCTGTTGCCCAGAGAAGCTGTGGCCGCCCCGTCCCTGGAATTGCTCAAGGCCACGTTGGGCAGGGATTGGAGCAACAGGGTCTAGTGGAAGGTGCCCCACAAGCCTGATGGGAATAGGATGTTTTATCTCATGCTTCAGTAGCAGGGTTTGATATGGTACATTGTGCTCACCATCACCAAAACCTGTTTTAAAGGCAAAGGTGAGAATTTTATTGCTCTGAAGACAAGAGATCAACCTCACGGTTTTCAGGTGAAGTTCCCTTCCTTTGACAAAGTGTCACAACTGAGTTGCAGGGACTGCCTTCTTATCTGGAGCTTTTAAAGCAGTAGGTAAAATATTTAGTGTCCAGTCTGAAGCTGCAGTCCTGATGGATGAATTCACATAAGTAAATGCAGATGTCAACAACTAAGCTAATGAGCCCACTTTTACTGTCACAAGACAGAGAACTATGCATTAAGAGCGTCTTTTCCTCAAAGGAATTGTGATATAGGTTGGATGATTCACCCCCTGGAAATGTCTGTCTTTCTCCACTGGATAAAAAGATGCATTTGCAGATGTCTAGGCTGATTTGCAAATAGAAAATAATATTCCAGAGACTCCTTGCAATGAATAATCAAGCAATTCAACAGATGCAGAAAGTTTTGTTTTGACAGCAAACATTTGGGGAAGGCTAAGTGAATGTGTGTTCACTAGTGAAGCAACAGTGAACAAGACTAAGAGGACTTTTCTTTTAGGCAGATATTGAACAATAAGAAGTTTTATTATAACATCTTATTCTCCGGGACAACATCCATTAAAAGATCCACTGTGTGTGTGTGCAGCTGGGCTTCTGGGTCTTTCTATGAAAATGATGAAACTTATAATAACTCAAGCTTCGAACATCTGACAATGCAGATAGTGAGTGAAGGACAAAAACACTTTGAAGATTGAGTCTCCAGATACAGAATAGTAGATTTGTTGGAACGCATTTAGTGAGCACACAGAAAGTGGAATTACCATGTTATTTCTCGATTCTGCAGGTTTTCTAAGATCCAGAATAACATTTTCCATGATTTTTTAACTCTTCAAATGAAAACAATATTCATGTCTTTGGACCAAGGTTTAATTTATCTTGGGTGATTAAAGATCTGAGTCTACTTGAAAAGGGCAATGGAAGGAAAATACTTACCACGACTTCAGGCTGACTGTCCGTAGCAGCATCTGGTCTTGATATTCCCTCAGAACCATGGTGGATAGATTCTGGTGTTTGAAATCCTGCGGTAGGAAGGTCACATTCCCCTCCAGACGTTGCATCAAGGTCTTCTTTCAGTTCATTTGCAGATGGGAGGTGACATCTCCTTTAAAACTCATCACTTTGAAATGATGCGGTTTTTGAGTCTGAGGGGAGAGTTTCATCTGATGAGTCCCTGAGCAATAATTCCTGTGTTAAGAATGGTCTTTGTTTTGGCACTTTGTTTTTTTGAAAAGAGGTCAATGCTTTATTGTTGTTCACTTAAGAAGTGACACATTTTTTTTCTTGTTTATCCTCCCTTAAAGGCTCAATTTTGTGAAACATTGCAGTGCTTTGTTCCCTCTGTTGCCCCATGAGGGTGTGGGTTTTCTTAAGGATAGACAGAAGAACTGAGGCTAATACTGACTTACCATAAAAGGCACATAAAGCCCAGCACTATTTCTGTGCTCTGTATGTCCTAACTTGGACACAAGGATGTTGTGTAGTTGGTGTTCTCTGCTCTTCCCTCATCCACAAAAGTCAACTTCCCCAGCTCTACTTAACAAACCTGAGTTTAATTTAAGTTTAATTTAAGTTTAATTTAAGTATGGCTATCAGAAATTATCCCAACCAAATTAGTATTAAATAGATCAAACTGTTACCATGATCTGGTGGCCAGCAGGTAAAACAACAGTGAATGGCCAGGGAAGACAACCCCTGCTGACAGTGCAAGGTTCTGCTCCTGCCAGTTTTGGCTATTTAAAGGCGTCAGCAGTGGGGGATATGAAATCCTTCCCTGGGAGGAGGGGGAGGCCCTGGCACAGGTTGCCCAGAGAAGCTGTGGCTGCCCCATCCCTGGAAGTGTCCAAGGCCAGGTTGGACAGGGCTTGGAGCAACCTGGGCTAGTGGAAGGTGTCCCTGCCCAGGGCAGGGGGTGGAATGAGATGGGCTGTAAAATCCCTTCCAAATCAAACCATTCCATGACTTTGTGATTTTATATGTCACTGCTTTCGCTAGAGTTTTTGAGTTTTATACTGAGTTTTGCAGCTTTTTCCTCTGTCTCTTGTAAAAAGTAAAGACCACAGGCCAACACTCAATTCTGTTTTTAGAATCTAGGTAATGTTTGGCTGGCTGGAGGAGCATCACTCACACACAGATCTTGTCTGATTTGCTAGTGCAGCCTTTACGCGGGGAGAGAAAGGTGCTTACAAATTCCTATTCCAGCTTAAGTGTATTGATTTGGCAAGAACAGATAGCATTTTTCAGACTCAGAAACATTATTTTAAATGAAAAAGAAAAACAAGAGGAGGACAGAAATGCCTTCCAGTGAGGCTGTTGGCATAGATCCCAGTGAGATGCCTACACAGGGCAGGCTGCACAACACTTCAAAGAACTTAAGAAAACTAACACCAAATTAGAGCAGCATCTGAACTAACTAGATATTTCCAAATCACTGTGTTTGTCCTGCAAGAATCCTCTCTTTCACTCCTCTCTCTAGATGGATCTTGGTGTAAAACAGTCCAGGAAACCGATTAAAATATGTTTTCAGTTTGTTCTGGTCAATTATTCCGATTATGGAATTTAATTTGCACTCATATTGCCCCAGACTTCATGCCTTTGAAGTTGCTGATGTTCATAACTTTGGGATCAAGGAGTTCAACCTCCACAAAGACCCTTAGAGGAAAGAAGAGAAATAAATCTGCTGCTCAGCCCTGCACAGGGTGAAGCCCTTGGAGCTCCAGCAGAGCCTTGGATGTGCCCATGGAGCAGGCTTGGGAGCTGCCCTGCCCTGCCACCTCCTCCTGAGCCTCAGGTGCCCTCTGACAGCTCCTTTGTGCTTGGAGAAAATCATGCTGCTGGGATATATCCAAGCAGGACAACGTTTGCAGGAGCTGTCCTGGCTTTGCTTTTCGTGGTCTCTACCTCAAGGTAAACTGAACATATTCAGTGCACAGTGTAATGAAGAAGGTGGAAATCAGGAGAAGTGACTGAAACTTGTAATGAAGAATGTCAGAGAGGAAAAATGCTCTAATCTCTTGGATAAACTTTGCTCAGATCTCTAGGGGATGAGCAGTACAGGGGGAAATCCATCCTCTTACAAAGTGTGGGAAGAGTTTAGGTACTCCCAGGACATAAATCCCAAATAATGCTTGGAAAGAGATCAAAGGGTCCAAAGGAAAACAGGGACCAAAGAACACCTGAGCTCTGGCACAGGATTCAAGCTGGGCTGTGTTTGTGTGGATTTAAAGGCAGAAAAAGAAAAAGAAAAGTTGGGCTCTGGAATTTTTATAAGATCCGTAACAGAGATGGGATTTCAAGGTGGTCCCACAAAAGCCAGCATTAGTTTTTGTCACTTTGACCAGTTAGTAACACTTCTTTTCCTCAATGGCCTGCAGACGGACTATGATTTCCTCAGGCAGTCACTTCTCTGACTCCTGACTGACTTGCTGTGGGCCCACGTTTCAGTGCAACACGTTATGTCTGGTAAATATTGGAAATATTAACTATTTCGTGAGGAAAAGGGTTTTTGACTTTTCTCTCAGTGCATGAAACCAACTCTCTTCAGATCCCAAAGCAAGAGCAGTGCCAGCAAAAGTGAACATCTGGAGACATTTGCCTGTGTTTGATTCAGAGACTGCCCAGAGGGACTGGGAGCCGCTGGTTGTGTATTCCTGCACTGCTGCAGGCACTCAGCACACTTCCAGTATTTGCAGAATTTTCTTCTTGTTTGCACAGACACAACCTTGATTATACAAAATAACAACTTGGGTTTAAGCCTAAACATTGAGAATTATCATTTTGCAAACTGACAGTTTGACAGGTTGCAATATTTCCCTGAATATAGAACAACTAGCTGAATATTTAAGAACAGTAAACATTGTCATTTAGAAATAACACCAAATTCACTCTATTGTGGCTCTTCTTTAAGTATTTATTGTGTAGATTTGTCTGAGAAGAAATAGCAAAATAATACACAAGCAAAAAAAGAAAGAATGAAAATGTTTCATACCATTTAGACTTCTGGTGAAACAAAACCTATTGTTTTATGTGGGAAATTATTGCTGAATTCAAGAAATTGAACTTCATAAATAATAAGCATAGCAGGGATGGAATAAATTAAATTCTAATAAGTTAAACTCATTAGAAGTTTAATTATTTAGTTAATTTAGTTTATTTATTTCTCTCCTTCTATTCCTATTATTTCTGAATAGTAACTTTTAGTATTAATAACTTATTAGAAGTGTAATAACATTGAAAATTTAATAAGTTATTAAGCTTCTAATAAGCTATTAGAAGGTTTTAAAATAAAGAATAAATTAAAAAACTTCTAAAGCAAGATTAATAAACTTCAGGAGTAATGGGAATAGCGAGGAAAATAAGCTTCTATTAAGTTTAATAATATCTGACTACTAATATCTTCACTAAATACTTGATTTTAATCAAATTTTGAAAACAATTATTTTTCTTGCTGACGGGAAAACCTTATAAAGTGGTTTGTGGGATCAAGGCAGAACACAACGAAAGAATAATCCTGGATTGTTTATCTGAGCTTGGGTTCACTCACAGCCCCCTACTGCTCTGTGTGCTCAATGAAAGAGAAGCTCAAGGTTTTTTAAATATGCACTTTTAAAACTGATCTTTGATTACAATTTCAAAGAGTGAAAATTTAACCTCTCAGTCAGTTTTGTGGGAAATTCCAGGCCGGGTTGACTGATAAATAGAGGCTTCTCTGCTTCTCCTCACAGAGGGAAACACACAGGACTGATAAAGAAATGAAGCAGTTCTTTGAACTTCAAAAATGCTGCTGAAGTGAATTGCTGCTGAAGGCAAAATGTTTATAGACTGTAGCATGAAGAGAAACATGTGCTGGTGGATGGCAGCTGGGAACTGAGCACGGACCACAGTAGGACAACACCTGGAAGTGACACAGTGCAGGGTCTCCCTGTGGAAAAAGGAGATTTTACTGTCTCTGTGCAAGGAATGCATCATTTGAAAGCTGTATTCAGCAGCGTGGCTGCTTTTGTTGACCTTCTCCATGTAAATAAGCAAACCCCAAAATCCTTTGGGTTTTTTTTTTTATTTGCCAGCGGCTTCTCCACTTCAAATTCTCAGCTGCTGGGGATGAGCAAAGCTTATATAATTGATGAAGCCTTCTATCTTAAAAACAAAACGTGAAAGGCTTTCTGGTGTGTTTGTTTCTATAGAAAGAGCTCTCTCTTGGCTTTTGTGTTGTTGGGGCTCAGCAAAGGGGTTGAAATGAAATACTGGGAGCTGAAATGAGTGGGACTTGCCCAGCAACCCCCCCCCACAAGGGGCTCTGGGAGCTGTGCTGCAGCACAGGAACACTCTACTCAGGCCTAACAAATAGCTTCTCTTAACCTACTGCTCTTAACCTTGCCCTTCTTAAAATGAAGTTGTGCAGGTACAAAGTTTTAGCTCTGGTTTACATCCCTTTGAAAGCTTATGGGCTCTCAGCATCACCCAGGGGACAAATTCTTAGTCTGGATTTTCATTTTGCTTTGACCCCAGCAGTGCACAAGGAATGAGTTTTGACCAAAGACATATGTATTTATAAATATATAAATATATTTAGTCACCTAGTGCATTGAGAGGTGTGGGAGCAGAGAGCTGCCCTGTCTGGCCTTCTCACCCTGGCCCATGGTCATCACTCTCATTTCATTCAAATTTGACCCCAAAAAAAGCATTTAATTACCAGCATTTGCTGACTGTTCCTTAATCCCAGCTCCACAGGCACTCTGCTGCCAGCAGCCCAATTTGTCAGGACAAAACAGTATAAACTACTTGAGGGAAGGGCTGGAGCTGTGCCAGGGCAGGGTCAGGTTGGATCTCAGGAAAAGGTTCTTCCCCCAGAGGGTGGTTGGCACTGACCAGGCTCCCCAGGGCAGTGGGCACAGCCCCAAGGCTGCCAGAGCTCCAGGAGGGTTTGGACAATGCTCTGAGGGACATTGGGGGGTCCTGGGCAGGGCCCAGGATGGCACTGGGTGGTCCTTGTGGGTCCCTCCCAACCCAGGAAATCCTATGGTTCAATAAAACTATGGCATGGTGCAGATTTTTGGTTTACTGGGGTTTTGAGTTGTCTTTTTTGTTTCCCATCTTAAGCTGAAGTCTGACACACATTTTGCTAGAATAAGAATAGCTGTTTACAAAAACATGCTTGCCAGGAGGAAAATTGCTCTGTGTCCCACAGAGACACCCCCTCTGGTGCTGAGTAGTATGTGCTGAAATGTTCTCAGTCAAAAGAACTGGGAATTAAGTCATGAGTGCCAGAAGGGAGCCCCTTTCACCCATTTGGCTTGTTTTCAGGTAATATATATGGTATATCCAAGGGATCTCTGCTGACTGACACACTCAGTTCATCCATCTACATCCAGATAAGCCCCATAGTTTAATATCCTGAGTTAGTCACACAACAGGGATTATATTCCAGCTCCCTGATCCGAACTTCACCTGGTTTCCTGGAGCTCTCAGGGCCCTGAGTAGGTCTGATGTGACCTGAAGGTTTTTGTGGAATGAAATGGAATTCAGAATGAAGATGAAGGATGAACTGCATCAGTGTTCTACTTCAGATTCCTCAGACATTTCACATAATTGCTGTTAGATTTAAATACCTCTGAACTGGATAAAGGAAACCTAGACCTGGTTCATGGCTGGGAACCCCCCAGTGAGAACAGTGGGGAAGATTCTGGGCCTAGTTTTTGACATTATACCTAAAATATTAAATGCCACCATTGGCTGCTGCCCAGGTTACCATATTACCCTGGACTCTGATTTCAGGCAGCCAAACTGATGGCACCTCCTTCAGTACAGAGAGAACAAGGGAAGAACCCTTTCTTCCTTCCAAGGAACAGCATTAATAACTGGTTGGCAGAGATACTTTTAATGGGTTGGGATTGGTGTTTCTGGCATCTCCTGCCTGGTCTGCAGAGGCAAAAGTGAGTCCTGTTCACACACAGGCAAAACTATAATGCTGCCTGAAAATGAGATCAGGGGAGGTTCTTTGTCACAAAGTCCTAAAGACAAAATTAATTGGTGCTAAGAGAAGCTACTGGGGATGGGCTGTGAAAAAAGCTGGGTAGGACTAATTGTGGGATGTACTTCCAGGGAAAGTGGAGGTGCCTGGGATCACCACGGCTCTTGTGCCTCCTGTTAAAGCCACCACATGTGGTTCACCACGTGGGTATGGAAAGCTTGGCATTCAGAACTGGCAGCAAAGGCTTGCCAGGAGTCCAGCAGTGCAATTGTGGGCAATCCTTCAGCTTCGTGGGGATGACACTCATTCCTTGGTCCATACTCAGGGAATAATACTGCATTAATAATACTGCATTGCTCTATCTTACTGTAATTCTCCCCTGAATAACATCACATTAGTTTCTCTTCAGGACTGCTGAGTACAAGCCAAAGCAAGGTGTGCCATGGCAGGAGTCACTAAAAACCCTCCGGGGGCTGGATGCCTCTCTCAGATGAATTATTACCTATTACTACAAATGTGTCCTGATATTTGATTTCTATATATCTGTAGAAGCAATCATAGCAGTTTAATGCCTTGACCTTTTCTCTTTCACTGACTCACAGTGATTCAGTGTCTGAAAGACTCTTTATCACAAATTTCCCTTATTTTCCATGGCCAAAGTTAGGAGCTCAATTAACCCTCTATGTGTTCTTGTTGTAACTTCAACTGAGTGATTCACCTGCATTCAACAGCATTTGAGGCTTACAAGTTGCACAGCTCCTTCCTAAGGGAATATTTTACAGGAAACACAGAGGAATCAACATTTTGTTGACTCTTTGCAGTGATATTTTTTTTGGCAGAAATTGGGGAGTTTGAAAGATATTGCATTATTTTCTTCTAGATTTTGAGCCTTTAGTATAATTTATGTCTTGATTTCAGTCTGCCTCACTGCTGGTGGAGAAGCTTTGATTGGCTGGTTGGTTGGTGTTGTTTTGTTGTTAGGTTTTTTTTAAGAGAAAGAAAAGAGAAGATCTGAATTGTCTAAATTGTACTTCTTCATGTAAATCAAACAAGGGTAATTTAAGGAAAACACCACACACTTCAAGACCTGAAAACAAAACTCCCTGTTCATTGCAACCCACAGCTCATTCTATTTGTCTTTGTGTTGCCATGTAACAGCAGTTTTCTCCTCCATCATTTGAGTGCCCAGATGTGTTAAAAACTTCAGGTGATGAAGAGCCTGTTGCATGTCTAGAAGTGATTCTTGTGGCTCCTTTCCAAAGACTGATTTTTTTGTTTTGGTTTTTTGTTCCCCCTTGGTAGTCTGGGTTCTACTCACAGTGAAATATCATCCCACTGTGAAACAAAAAAAGCTGTTAACTGTAGAGGTGTGTTCCCTAGGTTATTCTGTTTGACTCTAGTGAAGTTATGTCCTAATTTTTGAAGCCTATTTAATTACTGGAGGGATGTTACTGAGCATTGGCTCATAAATGCACATGTTGGTGAGTGTTTGCCGGGTCAGGCTCCCTCATTTTCTGTGGGGGATGTATTGTGAGTGTTGGGTTCATGGCATCTGTCACTTGTCAGCATCTTAAATCTCACAGAAACACCTTTCTACATTGTGTGGATATGTAATTAGGTAAAAAAACCAGCCCGTGATAAAAACTGAATCACCCAAGTAAAAAAGCAAAGGGGAAACTTTAGGTCTGAATGCAGAATGGATAGAATTATTCAGTGTGCCTCTTGCTGTAAAATCTCATGTGATGAGAGCCGTGGATACAGTTTAGTTCTAAATGAACCCTTTTTCAAATATACCAGTCCTGAGTGTGGGGAGGAGGGAGCTGGATATTGTCTCCATCGTTCAGGAGGAGTTGTTCTGGCAGGAGCAGAGATGGCATCCAGCTGTACAGGAACCAGCCCCCGACTTCTGTGCTTCAGCTGCATTTCTGACCTGGTAGTCCCTTTCCTGTGTTCTTTCTGTCTTATCTGAGCTAATACAAAGAGACAAGGAAACCTTCCTGGATACCTGGCTTATGGCATTCCACACCCCCAGCTTCAAGATCAAAGTCAGACAGCTGAGGGGGAGGGAGAGGTAAAAGCCCTGGTTACTGCCATGGACAGAAAGAGTCACAGGAATAAGAACATGCATCTGCAGTGGTGATTTTACTATAACTGTCCACCTGCAATGGCTGATGCTGTAAGGGAAATACAGCTCAAAATCATGATGAAATCATAAGTTTTTTGAACACCATTTGGGACACCTCTGAAGCGGCTCTTGTTCCTGAAGGCTCTGTGATCACAGCAGCTGGGAAGTAAAGGAGCACCTTAACAACAGTCGTAATGAAGGTAAAGCCTCTGCTTTGACTCAGAGTAATACGAAGGGCAGGCAGGGCAGGGATGAAGCTTTGGGCTGTGGTGGGTTGCTCTGCAAGTGAGTGAAGTGGATAGATGTGATCTGGATTTACCATGGGGTGCAATTCCCAGATGAAATGCTGGAAGGGCACAGAATTACAGGACATGCTGAGTTGGAAGGGACCCACAAGGATCATCAAGTCCAACCCTTAGCTCTGCACAGGCCCATCCCCAGAGTCACATGAGGTGCCTGAGAGCATCATCCAGACACTTCTTCAACTCTGTTATCAAGTAACAGAAAACTAGAGGGGCTTATTACCCTTTAAAAGGCTTCTTTGTTTGCTTGGAAAGTGTCGTGTAAAGTTGAATGTGACTGTTTCTGATGCCAGCTAAAGGTTAGTTTCAAGGTTTCCTGCATCTTTCAATTATGTAGAAGGACAATGAAGTTCAGCTATAGCCGAGACCTAGAAAATGAAAACAGCAGTAGCAACACAGACACTAAATCTGAGTGGATTACACTTTGGAAACAACCCATTTGAGAAATAAAAGTAGTTTTCATTCCATGAACTGAAAATGCTCTGGAATGAGGTAAATAGGCTGTGACAGCAGAAACAGGTAGACCAGAGAACAAAATATCATTCCAGTTCCTGTAGGGAATGTTTCATTGGCACCTATAAAAAGGGAGGAGTAAAAAAACTTATAATTTTTCGGTGTGTGCAAGAGAAATCACCTTTTTAAGCCACAACACAAACCTTTTCCAGGAATCTTACTGGAGACATCCAAGCTCTGTAAATCCCTCATATCACTGGACAGCTTTCTTTTTAAGCCAGTCCCAGGTAAACTGGAGAGAACAGCTCCCAAAGATGTCTTGTTGTCTTCAAAATGGAGATCCTGAACACGATGGGAAATGGGAGAATCAGTGCTTCTGAGTGCACCAGATTTTTGGGATGGGGTTTCTAACCTGAACGCAGAATCCCTTGAGGACCCAACATGTTGAGTTTTTAAGTGATGTTCTTTGCTGACTCTTCTAAACACCTCATAGGTGGAGCAATGCTGCTGTTAGAAATTCCAGAACCCCTCCACAAGGTTGTGGTGCTCACAGTACTGCAGCAAGCAAGGGAAGACAAGGGATCAGACCCAGCCAGCACGGGTTTAGGAAGGGCAGGTCCTGTCTGACCAATCTGATCTCCTTTTATGCCCAGGTGACCCTCCTGGTGGATGAGGGGAAGGCTGTGGATGTGTCTGCCTGGACTTCAGCACAGCCTTGGACACTGTCTCCCATGGTACACTCCTGGAAAAGGCTTGGAGAGGGGCACTCTGTGCTGGGTTAGGGACTGGCTGATGGCTGGGCCCAGAGAGTGGTGGGGATGGAGCTGCATCCAGCTGGGATCCGTCACCAGTGGTGTCCCCAGGGATCAGTGCTGGGCCCAGTCCTGTTTAATGTCTTTATTGAGGATTTAGATGAGGGGATTGAGTCCACCATCAGCAAATTTGGAGATGACACCAAGTTGGGGGGGGAGTTGATGTGCTGGAAGGCAGGAGGGCCCTGCAGAGGGACCTGGCCAGGCTGGATCCATGGGCTGATTCCAAGGGGATGAGGTTCAACCAGGCCAAGGGCCGGGTCCTGCCCTTTGGCCACAACAACCCCCATCGGTTCTACAGGTTGGACATTAGGAAGAAATTCTTTCCAGAGAGGGTGCTCAGCCATTGGAATGGGCTGCCCAGGGAGGGGGTGGATTCTCCATCCCTGGAGGTGTTTAAGGACAGACTGGATGTGGCATCAGTGCCATGGGCTGGGAACCACGGCGGGGTTGGATCAAGGGTTGGACTGGATGATCTCGGAGGTCTTTTCAACACAGCTGATTCTGTGATTCTGTGATTTTAGGACTGCAAAGTCCCATCAGTGTAATGTTCTGATGGCCATCACCGGATGTGCCAGATTGTCCCCATCAATTGACCACTTAAGATGGTGACACTCACTGGATTTGGGAAGGTAAAGTCTGTGAGAAGTCAAAGGCTCATAAAGGAAAGCAATTGCAAGTGAAAGATTTGCACAGTTATGGTGTAGCTCTTATTTCTTTTACTTCCCTTCTGGCTAGGAAGATTGTAAATTTTTAAAAGTATTTTTTATTATTTTTATTTACTGAAAAATGGGCATAAGGGAAGAAATGCACCAAGTTTAGGTTTTCCTAGTGAAAATAGAAAATGTGGAATATGTTCTGGCCCTGTTATTAAAATGTTCCAGTGGATTTGGCCCAAATATTCGTAAATGTTTTATTTCAAGTACTGTGGGAAAAGCAAAGGAAGGGAAAAAAAAGTTTCTTCATTGACTTGCTGGGGCAGGAACTGAAGAAGGGAGGGGTGGTGATTGTACTTACTGTCATCCAAACAGGCAGCCTGGATGGAATTTTGTCATTGTGCAAATTTAAAAAAAAATATTATCCAGATGAGGACATTTTATAATCATGTGTTTGCCAAATTGAAAGAGAACTGGGTATTCCCTTTAATGAACATTTAATCCAAGGATTTGGTGTCTTTTCTGAAAAGCAAACCTGTAGGACAGCCAACATCTGTGGCTGGTGCTGCTCTCCTGCCAGAAAAATCGCTTTGACAATATTGCAGGCACTTACAAAGCTCTTTTTGGCTACTCCCTTACCAATGTGATAATGTTATTTGAGGACCATTATTTCAAAGTACTCCCAATTAAAATGTTTTTTATTTCTTATAAATCTTCTACTATTTCTTCTGCCAGATGATCTGGTGTTTACGACTCCCAGGGCTTGCAGAAATAATCTGTAATTGTTCTTACTTTTCCACTCCCAGTATTAAGACACTTTTCCTTGTGTCTACCACCACACCTCTTTGTCTTCTGATGGAATTTTATATTCTGCTATTCTCTCCTAATTCCCTTTTAAAACCAGTAGGGGTGCAATCATTGTATCAGGAAGCAATAAACAGATTTATTTTACACTTTTTGCAACAAAGAATTTTGAAGTCCAGACTTTCCAAGAACTTGACTTTTTGGATACACTGAGAATGAGCAAAAGGAAACATTGTGTCAGTTATACAAAAATCAGAAGATGTTTTCTTGATAAAATCAAAGGATTTTACAGAGATACATGAATTGCAGTGAACTCTCCCCAGAGCACTAACAGGGTCTGATGAGCTTTTTTGATGACTTCTTGTCTTGGCTTTGTGCTCTTTTTGGAACAGTGATCTGAAATGTTTGGTTGGTTTTTTTGGTGGTGGTGCTTTCTTGGTTTTTTTTTCCTCCCCCTCCAAAATGAGGCTTTCATGGAAAACATCTTTTTTACATCCTTATGTCTGTGTAGAGAACAAGTTCTTGGTGTGAACTCGTGCAACACTCCGTTCTTTACTCATCAACAGGTGCCAAGAGCAGCTCAGAATTATTTCAAATTAATCACAGGACTAACATCTTCAATAAAAGCTGGTAAGGAATAAAATGGTTTGGGCTTTGAAGTTGACATTCAAATAACTATTTCTTGTGATACAGTTTGTCAGGTCTTAAATGCCATAAGATTGATTTCTGACAAGCCCTTGTTAATTAATTGTGTTCTTTTGGCCTAAAAGTCAGGCATTGAATTTCAGAGAATGGTTAGGTTGGAAAAGACCATAAAGATCATCCAGTTCCACCCCTTGCCATGGGCAGGGACACTTTCCACTACACCAGGGTGCTCCAAGCCCTTTCCAACCCAGCCTTGAAGAATATTCTTGTTGTTCAACCCATGCTTGTTTGGTTAATAGTCAGAAAAAGGAAGTTGTGAATTAGGAAAAGAGGAGGAAAAAAAACCCCATCTTGAACCAAAGGAAAGAAAACAACCACAGATTTGCTGCTTCAGGAGCAGGATTAGTGTCCTTTCTCCCTCTGGATCCTTGCACACATCTTATGAGATTCCCCTCCAAGAAGGAGGGCTGAGATGGGAATTCCTGCCAGGGGCATTTCTTTGCCAGTCTCTGCAGCTCCAGTGCAGCTTCAGAGCACAAGGGACACTGAGAAAAGTGTTGACCTCTTTGTTCTTCAGGTTGCATTTGGTTTCTTTGCTCTCCTCTTTTTCCAGTGCCACTTAGGTTTTTATAATTAAGGACTGACCTTCCTTAATGAATCACCTGCCTGTGACATCTGCACGTTGTTCCCCAGGGCAGGATCCCAACCAGCCTCAATCGAGGTCGGACACTTTCACCCTCCCAGGAGAAGAGGGACAAAGTCCTGGTCTAACCATCTCTTCTCAGTCATCTCTTCCTTGCTTTTCCCCTCCATTGAAAACCTGAACATGGATTTTCATGCTATTCCTCCACCCAATCTCTAGGACAGGGGTACCTGTGGCAGGAGCTTGTCCACAGATCCCTCCACTTGTAATCTCCACCAAGAGACTCTTCAAAGCTTGTACTCATAAACTAAAACTTTAAAGTTGCCTTGCTCAAAAAGAGACAGAAAGGCAGGCAGAGGACTGACTTCAGACCTTGGTACTGGAAGAGCTGAGTCCCAGAAACCAGCCCTTCCCATGGAGCCTTGGCACCATCCAAAACACCAAGTGCTTTGATGAACATCCAGATCCTTTATTTTGCATTGATGGGGGTGGGGGAGAAAGTCAGAAGTCACAAGTGAAGTGGTGGATACCTGTCTTTTTTATTATTATTATTATTATTATTTTTGGACTGAAAGTATTGATTCTGCTTTCTGCTTCTTAAAGATTTGTTCTCTTTTTTTGTTTTGGACTTGAATGAGAAACAGCGTTAGCTGGGATGCCATCTGCATATTCTCTTCTCATGGTGGCTGAGGAGCAATCCAGGTAGACTCCAGCTGATCAAAGCTCTCCATAGTAACCAGCAGCAACTCCAGGTAATTTTTTACTGAGAGAATCATTAGGAAACATAAAAACACTTCAAACTGCATGTATTTGGTAAAGACAGGCAATTATGCCAAAAACTGCTGTATTTGAGCTCATCTTGAAGCAATTCCTTAAGGTGATAAATTATCATCACTCTGACCCCACACAGGTTTTGGTAGAGCTGTGTGTGTGTTTGTTATGCATCTGAATGCCTGGTTCCTTAAATCCAAATAAGTTTTGCTATTGTTTGTTTCCTGGAAACAATTGTAACTAAATCAGAAGGCCCCTCATAAAAATTTTGCTTATTTCTGGCAAAACTGTTTCTGAAGGCTCTGCTAACTATTTCAGTCTGCCCCCAAGTTTTGGAAAGGCCATTTGTATTCTTCTACCTATTTCTGTGTTTTGTTTCATTTATGTGATTTTTCTGTGTTATTTTAAAAGCATAGAATCACTGGAGTTGGAAAAGACCTTTAAGACTGAGTCCAAACATAATCCTGACACTGCCAAGGCCACCATTGAACTGTGTCACATAAAACTCAGTGTCACATCTACATGTCTTTTAAATCCCTCAAGGGATGGTGACTCCACCACTGCCCTGGGCAGCCTCTTCCAATGCTTGACCACACTTTCCATGAAGAAATTTCCCCGTATATCCAATCCAAACCTCTCCTGGCACAACGTGGGGATGTTTTCTCTCGTCCTGTTCCTTGTTCCCTGAGAGCAGAGTCCAGTCACCCCCCGGCTCCACCCTCCCATCAGGGAATTGCAGAGGGGCAGAAGGTCCCCCCTGAGCCTCCTTTTCTCCAGGCTGAGCCCCCCCAGCTCCCTCAACTGCTCCTCATCAGATTTGTGCTCCAGACCCTTCCCCAAGACCCATCTTGTCTTGTCCCAATGTCTTCTCTTCTGTCCCTCTCCATCCATCCCAATTTATAGTTTCCCAGTTTACACATTTAAAAGAAAACAAAAATCTGGCCAGTCTCCATTTCCAAGTGCCTTTGATTCTAATTTCATTTTTGGTCATAATTTTATTCATCATTTCAAACCTACTTAGCTGGTTTTCATGGCTCTAGTTTCTTAATCCCCATTCTGGTGCCACGCTGCATTCTTCTCCCAGCACTGCCTGTGTGACATTGGCACTTCTGCTTTAATAATAATCTATTACATATTTAATGTGTTGCCACAACACTACAAAATGCTTTACACAGAGAAGTCACCATTATTACAAACAGGGAGAAGGAGGCAGAGAGTGAAGTGGCCTTTATGTGACAGAAACAGGCCAGATCTGCTGATTCCCAACCACTTTCCAGATACAGGTTGGAACTATGAGTCCCATGAACAGCAACTCAGTAAAAACAAATGTAACTAATTATTACGAATCTCAAAGTTGCCTGAATGTTCTGATTTTCCTCTAGAAAACAAAGCAGTTTGAATGTTTGACATCAGTTAATTCAGTCCCCTCTCGAATGCTTTGATGGAAGGGATGGTTTCAATCTTGTTACATCTAATAGGGCTGAGGAGAAATAGAAAGCAATTAATTCTTACTCATTTTATCTTGGAATGTGGTGGGATTGTGAGACTTTGTTTTCAAGCTGCCTGGTTGCTGTGCTGGGTGACAGTGTGACAATGCTGCAGCCTGGACACAGGAATAAATATCCATTAATGTATCTAAAGAGGGGCTACAATTTGCAGCTGTGCAGCCTCTCTGCTGGCCAATTGCAAATTAAAAGATATAAAATCTCTGCGTGGCACAATCCCAGACTGAGTGAATCCATCTGTTCCTGGGAGATCTGCAGCTCAGGACACAGTAGGGACCAGGGCATGCACCAACTGCTGGGCTCCAGCTGAGAGCAAGCAGGATCAAAAAAATCATCTGGAATAAGGATGGAAATGTGGGAAAAAAAATGCTGGAGTTTGTTTCCTCCACAGGAGCTGGTATGAGGCTCCTTCCCAGCGAGGAGGCTGGGGTTGCACAAGGAGTTGGGAGGGGACACAGCTGGGACAGCTGATCCCAGCTGACCCCAGGGATATTCCAGACTGTCCAGCATCATGCTCAGTGTGTAAAGCTGGGAAAGAAGGAATGGGGGGATGTTTGGAGGGATGGTGTTTGCCTTCCCAAGTCACCGTTACTGTGATGGAGCCTGGTTGTCCTGGGGGTGGCTGAACCTGCCTCCCACGGCAAGGGGGGAATGAGTTTCCCTATTAAACTGTCTTTATCTCAGCCCTCCAGTTTTCTCACTTTTACCCTTCAATTCTCTCCCCCTTGGGGCTGAGCTGCCAGTTGGGTTAAAACATGACATCCATGCAGAGGCAGCAGCTCCAGTCCAGCACCATCCAGCACCCCTGCTCCAGGGCAACTGCCCTCAGATACCACCAAGACAGTGAAAAAAAACATTTAAAATAATAAATTATTAAGAAGATAATGGATTTTTAAACAATTTCCTAAGAAAAACGGGTGTATTTAGTCCCAACGTTTCTGAAGACGCAAGAGTGGGATTTATGCAGCCCATGGATGCTGGGATGTGCCAACTCATGGGGCAAGACTAGACTTGGATATTCAAGACTTCAATAACTTCCTTCAAGTAAATGATAATCTATAGACAGGTCACAGTAAAGGACACAAGGCTTCACCCTCTAATCTTGGTAAACTTAATTTTGGCAACAGGTAGGATGGAGGGAGAAATGGACAAAGATCCTCCTGGCCCTGCAGCCAGCCCCCCACATCCTGGGGTTTGGATTGCTGAGAAGTGAGTTCGGAATGGTTGGGAGCTACAATTTCTGCAGCTCTGAGCCCACTACAGCAGCAGACAACTCGTACCCTCTGAAGGAAATGCAGATGTACAAGTTTCTGGTGTAATCACTGTCTTGCCACTGGATACAGCTGGCAAGGACTATTTCAAAATATTCATCTTGAAATGCTCTGTTTATTCAACTTGAATGTTTTGAAAGAAAGTGCTAATAATGACAGGATTTGAGCTTTGAAATTAATGTGTTTTTCCCTTTAATTGCATTGCATTGTAAGAATTAACAAAATTTCTTCCTTTCAAGAAAGGAGAGAAAATCAACAACTTATTCAAAGCAGTGTGAACTGGAAGTTGATTCAAGTCAACTGGAAAAATCCCAAATGATGTCCTACTGGTTGATGTTGCTGCCCAAGGAGCCTCTCCTCTGTCATGGAGGGGAATGAATGGGTAACAGGGGACAACTGACCTGTGAAGGTTTGTGCATCTAGAAAAGAACTAATAAGTGGAAAAAAGCAGAAGTTCTGTTGGAAATAACACTGAGTCTTGAAACAAAGTCCTGGTGCTGGTAGCAGTTCACCCCAGCACATCCTGGGGAGTTAAAACTTGTGTCAGTGCTGGGCAACTGCAGTTCAGGGGTGTCTGTGCCTCTCCAAGCTGCCCTGCTGGCTCTGACTGCTGGGGGTCCTCAAAGGAGCTGGAGAGAAGGGAAGGATCCATGAATGAATCCCAGGAATGGCATTCAGCATTCCTGTTGGGCTACACCATGAACTGGCAAGGAAGTTCAAACTGGAATCTGCCTCCTGTGTCTCTGCCAATAACCACAGAACCTGTGCTTGCTTTTAATAAAACCAGAGAGTCATTAACGTTGGAAAAGACCTCTAAGACCATTGAATCCAACTGTTAACAATATTGGCTCAACAGTATGTGGCTGGGGGATAAAAAGTTGTATTGCTTTAAAAATTTACTAATTTACTGAATTCAAATGAAAGTGGGATTTAGTGAAGCAAGCCGAGGGTTTGTGTCTGAACATCTGGCTGTAGATGTGACCACTATTGTGTGTCAGGGATCTGCAGGACTCTGTTCCACCCCTGTTGGAAATACCATGCCAGCAGAGGTCTGGTTTGTGTCAAAACAAACACTGGATACGTATTCAGCAAGAACAGTAATGAAATAGTTGGCTATAAAAACCCTTCTGTTCTCAGAACTAAAATGTGATGCACTTATAACAGAAAGGGCACTTTTTGTAAGACATTGAAGTCTTCTTTATATGTTTTGAATATATTTTACTAAATCAGTTGCCTGGAAATGGAGTTTAATTCTGGAATTCAATGAACGTTGAACAGTCGTTTCCTCTCTGCACTGTTGGTTGTTTTACAGGTACTTCACATGCACCTTCTTCAGTCATGTCTTCTGAGAGCCAGTGTTACATGGATTTATTTGGATGGGAAATGGTTCCTCAGTTGGGATTATCCTTTTTGTCTCTCTCTGGATTATTTTACCATTCATAACTGCAGGTAGAATTGCAGAGGTGCATCGCTGGTTAATGCAGTGGTGTCTGTCCTCTGCCTCCCTCTCCAGTATCTCCCCCAGTGTGTTAACTGCATTTTTTCAATGATAAGAATTGATTTGGAAAATCACTCTGACAACTCCTCTGCAAAGTGCTCATCAAGGAGTCATCAAGGACTCCGGTTCTTGCCTTCTTGGCATGTCTTTGCATTGTCGAAATTTTATTGTCCAGGCTTTGTTGCAGGACCTCCTGATGCTTTCTGCATGGTTGGTCTGAATAACTCTGTCAAAAACTGTCTTAAGGATCCTGGAAAAGAACTGGATAACATTTGGCAACTATGAGCATCCTGTGAGTCCTTTTGGACTTCTTTCCTTTCTGGAAAACATCCATTCTTCCCTAGCCTTTAAACAACTGTTGGTACAAAACCAGTCTTGGACTTAATTCTTGTCCTGTGTCAGCTCAGTATGTTTAAGTGCCTTCATAAAGGCACTGCTGAAAGATGCATTTAAGTAAAATAATAAATCTGTGGTGTATCAACAACAGATCTTTATCTCTCCTGTTGATGCCTTAACATTTTTAGATTTCCAGGGCAAGAGCTCTCTCTGCTCTTATCTGAGTGTTTGATCTACTTGAGACTTTAATAACTTTTATTAGTTATTTTATAAGTTATGTAAGACATTTAGTAAGTTTTTTATTCAGTGCAGTGCTGTGATGGGTTTTTTTTGCTCCATAATCATTCCTCCTGTGTTTTACTCCACAGGAATCCTGAGGAAAATCACATCCAGCTGCTCTGTAACTGAACTGTCTGACCAGCTGCTCCAGGGCAACATCCAGAGCTCCATCCCTCTGCTCCTTGGCTGCCTGGTTGAGCCCCAAGAAGCTGTTCATGGTGTCTAAAAATGATACCTCTGCCCTGTGTCCAAGTGTGTGTCCCACTGCACACGGCAGACACGTCACCTCTGTTCCCATCCCAAGCCAGAAATCTGGGCTCCCATCCTCAGGAAATCACCCTCTGTGGCTTTTTCAGCCGAAAGGTTTGTTTTAAACAGTGCTCAGAAGTGGTTTTTCACAGGCTGTGAGACAGTTTGTGTTACACTGACCCTTTTTTGTTCTGTTTCAACAGCTAAAAATCAGGGGTGATTTCTGTGGTGTTGCCTAAGGATGCATCTCACTGAGTTTGTCTTACACTCTAAACCAGCTTCTGAGCAGCTCACAGCCTGTTCAGAACAATCTCTTCTTTGCAGTGCCTGGCCTGGGACATGCCAGAGGAAGGATGCATTTCCTCCAGCAGAAAATATCAAGACTAGGGACAAACCAGCAAACCTTTCTGTCTGTTCAGAGTGTGTGTTTGGATCCTCATGTGCCCTTCTACCAGTGTAATGCACAGAAAATTTCCAGGGCAAACAAACTGCGACTGCACTCCCCTTGTTCATGGCTGGGCACATTCCTGTGACCAGGATTGATCCAACAAGCAGTGGTGGAGCAGAGCTGGCTGTAGAGCTCAGCCACCAGCTAAAATCTGCTGAGTGTGTTTGAGTCTTTGTCTAGAGCACAGATTTAGCTTAGAATGGGAGAGGACTCCTGGACAGCTCTGGAGAATCAGCCCTTTTCTGTGGTGTGGATGCATTGAGGTCATCGTGGTTGATCCTTGGGTTCACAGTGGTGTCAATGTGGACCAATTTAATTTAGGCAAAGATGCCAAACTGCACCAGGGCTAAACCAAAGGTTACCAGAGTAACCTTTGTTACTCTGGCTTTGCTGTTTGGGGCAGATAAACTGTCAGTATTTAGAACTGAGAGGATTCCTTGTAGCAAAGCACGGGAGACTCGAGGTGTGGTTTGAGCTGTTCGAATTTCTCTACTGGATTAAACTGGGCACCTCTAAAGGTCTTCTTTAAAAACAAAGAAGAGAAAGCTCCTGTTTAACCTCCTGGAGGCTCATCAAACCCCACAGCTGTCACGGTGCCCAAGATCTAATTTTAAATGGGCCAGGAGCAAAGTTGGGGGTTAGTGCAGACACTTTTAACTGTGTCCTTTGGGTACCTAATTTTTGTGAGGTGTAATGTTCTTGTCCTGTCAGCGCAGAATCACAGAATATTCTGGGTTGGAAGGGACCCACAGTGAACATCCAGTCCAGCTCTTAAGTGAATGGCCCCTACACAGGATTGGCATTTTTAGCACCAAGTTTTAACCAGCTGAACTAATCTCATGGTCATCAGTCACCAGCACATCTTCATTTTACTGAATAACAGCCCCCCAAATCATAAGTCTTGGAAGTTTTACTGGCACACAAAATTGGGTTTGTGTTTTTAGCAGTTGTCTTTCCTTCCCAAAAGGAGCTGCAGGCAGATCCTGTCCCTCAGAAACTGCTGGGATCAAGGCTTTGTGACCAGGTTTGCAGCAAACCCTTTTTGCAAGAATGCCTGTTTAAACTCGTGAGAAAAATAGACCACAGTAGACATTCAAGAGAAACTTGTAATTCCTGTTGGACACCAAAACAAAAAACTAAAATTTTTCAATGCCTTTGTCCCACAAACCCTTTCCTAGAATTATGAGAAATATAGGATTTATATTTCTCTGGGAAAAATGGAAAAATAAATCAATATGTGGTAAGGCAAATTGCAGGAGGAATTTTAGCTCAATGGATCTGTCCAGGCTTCCCCTTCTGCTGCCTCAACTCTTCAACACTTCTGTTTAAGGTACACACAGAGTGAAAGAGCCAATGCAGAGCATTAAAGAAATGTTGAAAGGCACCATTTTTCCTAGCAGTGTGATATTTTGACATCCCCTTCCTTTTTTCCAAGCCTGCCAGGGAATTTGGTCTCCACAAAATATAGTTTGCAGTGAATTTGAGTAATTTGTTAAAGATGTTGCTGTAATATTTCCCCTCTAGTTCTTTCCCCGAAGCTTTAGACTGAAAAGTTTTAATGTCATATTTAAATAGAAGCACAGCTATAAATTTCCAAAGGGTTCCCAGATTCTGAGTCTGACAATTAATACATTTCTGTCCTTTTTTTTGTCTTTTATTTTCACAGTTGGCAAACTTTACAGGCTTATTCTGCAGGTCTGAAGAAGATCTTGCTCCTGTTTTCAACGAATGCTGTAGAGGATTCTTGGATAAAATAATTTGAACAGATTTTGCTCATTGGACTGTACTGGCAAAACCTTAAGCTTGTTTCTTAAGTGTTAATCTGAAACAAGGACAAAATCCCAACTCTGGGCCAAACATTTGCCCTGACTGTGGGATGGGGACAGGGCAAGTCAGGATGGGCTCGTGCCCACGAACAGGTTGGGAGCAAACCTAGATCAGGAAAAAAATGGTTTCACTTGTTTCAACAATGAAATCATTAAAATGGCTTACAAATAATTTTTAGATTTATAAAAAACGTTATATTTTAATACTAATTATGAATAAAAATCCTCGTTGAAGTGCCATACAACATATTATTGCAGCCAATTATCCCACCTGGAGTGTGCAAGGGCAAGCACACGAGTCAGGTTGTGCAGGACACGGACCGTGATTCACTCCTTGGATTTCCTGAGCTGAGCTCCCACGTGGAAAACTCCGTCCACAACCCCCCTGGGGAGGATTGGCAGCATGGCAGCGAGAAGTCAAGGGAGCTGTGGGGCTCAGAGTCTTAAAAAAAGGGATCTGGGAGATTCCAAAAATGACCTCAAGCTCTTGCAGCACGTGGGCATTCGAAACACAAACCCCGTTACGGTAACAGAGGTGACTGTGCTAAACATGCAAGGATTTCATTTTCGAGTTATTAAAAAAAAGTAGTATTTATTTAAGATTCTTTCTGAAGGAAATACATTTAAAGTTTCCATTTTGGACAGGGAAGTGAGAATCCTTTTTGTCAGTAATTAGTTAAATGTCAGATTGGGGAGGTTTGTGACTTCGGTAAAATCTGTCCCTGGAAGTTTTTTATTCATCAAGACTTTCTTTAAGATGCTTTTTCTTTTTTTTTATCCAGCAGCTGAAACAGGTTTCTCTGCCAGCAAGGGCTTTATTTCTTCAGACTCACCGAAAATCTATAAAATCCAACATTGCTAATCAGGCAAGGACAATCTGAATTGCAATTTGGTTGTTTTGGTTTTGAGTTCCCCCCCCCCCAGATGTATTACTCAACACACATACATATTTTTATTTCGTTCACAAATCAATTTGAAGTTTCAAACTTTGGCCAGATTTTCTAAAAACTAATGAAACCCAAGCAAAAATTACGATGTGCTTTCGTCAGCCACGTAAAGCTCAGGTTATTTTTCTGCCCACAGAACATGGAAGGAGGGAGGGACAATTTAACCTGAAAAAGCTCTCCTTTTAAGTGTAGCTTGTGTCTTTTCAGCCTGAGGAATGTTGAAATGCACTGTGAAAAATCAATTTCATATATTAAAGGAAAATACGGCATTTGAAACACGAAACTAACAGCGTAAAACTTATCTGGCATTTTGGAAACTGAAAGCAAGATTGAATAAGGAAAAAATTTAATAAGTATATGGGAGCCAGGAAAGTAGATTAAAACAATAGTAGATTAAAACAACTCAGTGGACTTTACATGAAACAGAAAGTGTGGTTAAATTATACTTTAATTCTTTGAGAAAAGCTTTTCAACAAATACTTTAAATCAGAATGTTACAAGTGTTATTTTAATAACTCAAAACTTCCTGTAAACAGCCAGCTGGCAGGGATCTGTATGTGTGTGTATACACTTTATGTGTATATATAAATATAGATATAAATATAATATATATATATTAATATATATATACTTTGTGGATTATTACATTTTTAAGGATAAAGAGAACCATAATCACAATTTGCATGAGCGTGGCACTTGCTGAGTTTGGATTCTTTAAAATAATCTCCTAGAACCAGACACTTTGGTCATGAAATAACATCAGCAGAGAACTGCCATTTTCACAGGAGCTGGAATAGGTTTTGCATCAGATATTTGTGGCAATTACAGAGAAACACAGTTACTGAAACACTCCCAAAACTCATTCAGTGGAATTTCCCCCCAAATATTAAAAACACCTGTGGTTATGGGGAGGATTTTTATCTTCTCATAAATACCTGAGGAGCTTCACAAATGTCATTCCTGCACTTCCCCTCCCAGGAAAAGCCAACTTTCATTAGCAGAGGGCTTGAAGGGAGTTCAGTTGGTGAACCACAGTCACTTTTAAAAACGAGCTGTGTTATCTCCTGTTTCGTCATGTTCTAAATTAAGTATAATTGAGAAAATGAAAAAAAAAAGGAAGTCCAAAAAACCCCAAATATTTTTTTTATTAGAGCTTTAAAGAGGTGCTTTTTGTATTTCAGGGCTGCATTAGAGCTCGACTTTATTACCATCCCCTCCTAATATGAAATAAATAAAACTAGTGGTCCATATATGTTGCATATTGGAAACACTCCAGTCTCAGTGAGCACAAAGATAAAACAGCAGATGACAATTTTTCCTTATAAAACTGAGAGTTAAACAGTGACTATAAACACTGTTGGGAAACCATAATTTTGAATTTTGTTTCTTCTTTGGCAGTTTAAGCAACGCCCATCAATCCAAGGGTCTTGGCAAATCAGCTCCTTGTATTTTAAAGATATAAAAAATTCTACTTGGAAATTTTATGACTGAATAATAAAAGTTTAATTGAGAATGGCTCAGAAGGTAAAAAAGCTACTACAAAAAAGGAAATATTCTACAAAAAAACAGTATGGATTTTAAATTAAAAGATTCTGAGCATTGGTGCAGCATCAACCTGAGCTTTGTGTGGCTTTGTATGGATAACACAGAAATATATTTCTCCTCTTATTTGTGTTAGTGATAATAATCACACACAAATTTGGTGCATCAATCTAAAACAAGTCAGGTTGTTATTTGGGAAAAAAAAAATTCCTACAAAAGATAAATTCCTGGCAAACAGGAAATGTCACATCGAGATCTGTGGGTACAAACCTGTATCTGTGAAGACCTATTAAATATATTTTTAAAAGATTGTGAGATTCCTTTTAAACAAAGTGATTTCCAGGTATTGCAAGAAGAAATCCTTGGTGTTTGCAGCACCAGTTCAAGATATAATATATATATTGAGATATATAAGCACCTATCTTTATAGATGTCTCTAAATTATGAGGTAACGACAGATATTTTCAGCAGCTTGTTCAAGGGATGATTTAGCCATTAAAATAGTCAGCTTTCCTCCAGAATATTGACTTCAGAAATATGGTACACATGAATCATGTTCCTTCTAATCACACAATAACTTTGAGCCTTCACCAAAATCTCCTCTACGTTGACAGCTGAAAAGGAAAACATAAAATCCAGAGCAAGACAAATTCTGGAATAACCAAGAAATGGTATCTTTTTTTACAACATGCAGCATCACTAAAGGATTGGGGAAAAAGAGGCAGGAATTGGAAAGGAAGTGGACAGGATTTGACTTGAGGAACAGACTCAGCTCTGTCCTACCTGAGCAGAGAGCAGCTCCAAATCCCCTCTAATGCAGCTGCAGCAGCTGCTGCCTTTAAGAAGCTGCAGCCTCTCAGGAAATAAGAAATCTGGCACCAGGCCCCCAAAAATGACACATGTAACATAAAAAGGAGGTGGAAAAAATCAACACCAAAATAGTAAAGGCCAAACCCACTCTGCCTCCCCCCCAAATCCACCAATCTTCCCATCTCCCTGTTCAGAAGCTTTTATTGCTGGTTTCCAAATGGAACTCACCTGAAAAGAAAATGCACTGGGGGTATAGTCAGCTTGATTATGTTCTCCTCCAGATGTGGCATCGACTGCAGGGCCATTCAGGGTCTTCTTCCTGGTTCTAATTTGTGGGGAAATTCATGGGACATCTTGATTAATTTGTGGCCCTGTGAAAATCTAAGTAGAGACTTTTCACGAAAGCAACCCGGGTGTTGTGCTGGGAGCAGTGGCATTCCTGGTGGTACCTGAACACAACCTGGCCCAGGCTCCCTCAGAGCCTTCCCTCCTTTGGGCTTTTGCCCAATTCTATGATCATCAGGATCATCAGGATCTGATGGATTCTGATTCAGTCACTGATGGATTCTGATTCAGTCACTGATGGATTCTGATTCAGTCACTGATGGACTCTCCCTGTTCAGTCACTGATGGACTCTCCCTGTTCAGTCACTGATGGATTCTCCCTGTTCAGTCACTGATGGATTCTGATTCAGTCACTGATGGACTCTCCCTGTTCAGTCACTGATGGATTCTGATTCAGTCACTGATGGATTCTGATTCAGTCACTGATGGATTCTGATTCAGTCACTGATGGATTCTGATTCAGTCACTGATGGACTCTCCCTGTTCAGTCACTGATGGATTCTCCCTGTTCAGTCACTCCAGCTGTGCCGGTCCCGCTCCAGTGGGAGCTGGGTTTGCAGATAGGAAGGCTGGAGCTGCTGTCACAGGGGGTCACCAATTCCTACAGCCCTTCCCTTCCAGCTCCTCAGCTCCAGCTCGTGGCTGGCCTGGCTTTGCCATTTCCCAGCCCACCTCTGCACACCAGGACTGGGACCAGCTGGTGCAAATCAAAGCTTGTCCTAATATAGTCTTGGGCAAAGAATAAGAGAAATGTTATGGTTTCAGGCTATTTCTATCCATTTCCAATATAGTCTGGCAATCTTAAACAGGAAGAGAATCAATCCTCTAGCAAATATTTCTCACTGGTAACTGGAAAAGTTCCCAGCAACTGGACCAACTCAGCTTTCTCTTCCTTTTATTGACCACACAGCTCTTGATGTAAATGTTTAATATTAATGTAATTTCTTTGACATATCAGTATTTTTTTCCTGGCTACATTGTGTGATTTCAGACACTCTTGATACCTCTAGTCCCTTCTGCCCCACCTTATTTTAGGGAACAGTCTTTGCAAATTCTAATTTATCTGATACTGGACAGGTATAATCTAAGGGGAGGGATACAGGTAAATAATGTCAGAACAATTATAGGCAAAATATATTTTGAAAGATAATTCACCTTTTGAGAGTAGGCTACATAAGAATTTAATCTACAAACCTTTTCATTAACCAGCTCACTTAATCTGCTAATCCAGACTATTGTATAAAGCAATCTCTATTTTCTCTCATCTTTTGTGAAGCCATGTTATGGCATAAATAACCTCTAATTCCATCAGTGCTGGGAAACACAATATAGTTTAATGCCAAAAATGAAAGGGAAGCACATCACGGATAAGACATGTGGAAATGGAATTGTTAAATGCCATCTCAGGAGGTTTTCTAGGACCAGTGGAAGAAGCTGGTTTTATTGACTGGTGTACAGGAAAAGAAGAATTAACTTCCTTAAACCCACAAGGATGCAGCCATCCAGCTTTTCCTCCCTGCATCATCACTGCTTCCTCCAGGTTTGGAATGTACACTGTGGATTTTCTTTACTCATGGAACTCGTTCTGCTGCAGTCGATGCCCAACACAAACCAATGAATATTCCCAGATGATCTGGACATTTGCAAGGAACTGATTTGGTCTTAAGACAAACAATCTCTTCCACAGATGTCAACGACAAGAAGTGGAGTTGTTGTGGTTGTTGTAAGGGATGGGGAGCTCAGAATAAGGAACTATCATGGGAAGGCTGTAACTGGAGGAGCTGTGGGTTGTACTGGTGTCACCACCAGCAGCCTCACCTAAGAAGTTCCCTGCTCCTGTGCTGGGCAGTTCAAACAAAGAGAAGAACATAAATTTTAGCTCTTGACCAGCCTGATGCACCCCAGGACACTGGGAACCCAAGCAGGGATCGTGTTCTTCGAGGTCATGCCCAAGTTTTGATTTCCCCCTAAGTGGCATTTAAATCTTCCTTCCTGTGCCCCACCCCTTCCTCTCTGCATGTTGCCAAGTCTCAACATTTTCCCCTGCAGTGCCATTGTCAGGAGGTTTTTTTTGCACTTCTTTCCCTCTTCTGCTTTTCTTTATTAAAAAAAAAAAGGTCAGTAACATTTTCTGTGGACAAATCTGTGCTCTCCTCTTCCTTGCCTCTACAAGAAATTAAGAACCCTCCTAAAATGCTGCTAAAATCCTGGCTATGCTTGCACAGTCTGGCTGGGAACTGGGTCATCCCTGGATGACCAGCTGGAGCTGGGCAGTTCCTGGCTGACCTCTTACAGGAGCTGTATATTCCCATTGGGATGGACAAATGGGATGGAGGGGGCTGCAGATCCAGCCTTGGTTATGGAAATCTGGCCAGGATGTCGAGTCCTTTCTCACCACTATTTTAAGAGCCCTGGAGCCTCACAGACCCCACAGTCTTTGCCAACCAAAGGTAGTGCAGAGGACTCTGGAGCTCGTGGCTGTGCAGAAGGAGGAGTTTGCAGCAGTGAAAGGGGCCTGTGGCCTCCACACCCTGAGCACAGTTGTGTGAAGGTGAGGCCCTGAGGGCACTGATGGGGTGTGATGGCCCTGGGCAGGCTCAGCTGGCACTCCAGTGGGGATCACAAACCAAGCAACCCCAGTGTGGGGTATAAACTGGAACACTTTATTGAACGCCAGAACACAATTTAAGGGTCTTGGAGCAGGACATCTTAATGAGGAGGACGAGCTATGTTAATTAGGGAATTACACAAGTTTTTACTACCGTTGCCCAATGGGTTAATATTTCTCTCAACCAAGGTTCCAAGGGGGAAGAGGATTAAAGGGCTTAGACATGGTCTGATACAATTATCCCAAGAGTCCTTTATTGTTTCTGCTGCAGGAGCCAGGCCAAATCCACAAGGTTGAACTTTTACAGGTCTTGTGAGAAGGGTCCAGCTCCTTCAGATCATGGGATTTTTGTCAGCCCTTGTTGCCCAAGGTTTACAGCTCAAGCTGATCAAATTCCTTTTTGCTGACAGCTGGGTCTGGGCCCCTTCACACTCCCACCCACATGTCCTGCCGTGGGGTTCTGGTGCCCCATTGAAGCTGAAGGCCAGTGGCTCCCTCCCTCCCTGAGCTGAGGGGGCACCGTCCTCCTGGATTGACCCTGGATGTTGCTGTGAGCAGCTGCTCTCCTGGATGGGCCTTCTTGGAGGCAGGGCCCATCTCCTGGCTGGGCTTTAGGTGTGTGTTATAGTCCCTCTGCTCCCTGCTGGACTCCCCCTGGATGGCCCCTGGAGCTGGTTCGTTGCTCTCCTTGCCCGGGACTGATCCCGTCAGCAGCACCCAGCCCTGGCTGCCCTGTTTGCACCCAGTGGGACTGGGCCTTGCTGGCGAGGGCACGGCTTGAACTGGGGCTCCCCTTGGCCTCTGGCTTGTCCCCCTCCTGGGGAAGCCCCACTCTTGCTGCTTCCTCATAGATCCTGTGGCAACCCCCTCATTTCGGTGTTCCAATGAATCCCTGCTGGCTTCCCACTCCCGGGGTGTTACAGCTGCCCCTGGCCCGTGTTCGGAGGGAGTGTGAGCCCCTGACAGCTGTGCTGGGATGGAGAACAGAAAAGCAAGGATAAGATGGATGTTTTCTGAACACTCACTGATCCTTGCTGTGACGTGGAGCTGAAGGCCAAGGTGGCAGCCACAGCAGATGTTTTGTGCTGGTTTGAAGCTCATTCTCTCTAAGGGTTGCCCAGTTCATCTTCAGGTCATGCTGCTGTAAATGGAGCAAGAATTCCAACTGAGTGTCTCCTCAGACGTGATAACAGTGATCAGAAGAGTCAGTTGGTCAGACTGTCCCTGCAAAAGGTCTCTAAGGTCCCTGTCACTGATCCCTGGCTGGATGAACACCCTCTCCCAGAGCTGAGCGTGCAGGAGAAGACACTCAGTCACAAATGAGTTGCTGAGTTAGTCCAGACCATTTCCCACAGTGGTTTCAAGCAGTTTGATTGTCTGGCCCATGCAGAGGTGCTGGCAGAATCACACGGACCCCCTGCCTCCAGGGAGGAAGAGAAGGAAGCCTGGGATGATCCTGCCTCAAGCTCTCCATGTCTGTACTGAGTGTGTAGATTCAGCATTTGCCTGAAGCTGATGAAGTAAAACTTATGAAGGACACTTTTTCAAATAATGAAAGATGACTTGATTACATGACCTGAAAGAGGTGAAGGAAAGAAAGGAAGGATATTGAAGAAATATGGGAGGTATCTAAGATATGGCCTGAGAACTGGATACTTGGAATTTTTAGCAAAGGCAAGTATGATAAAGGGACTAAAGCATGAAAAGAAACTTTAAAAACCCACAGCAAACAAACCCCAAGGCTTAAAACCCTGTCATGGTTTGAGATAGCCCCAACATCCAATTCCCTAGCTCCATTCCCCCTCCCACATCTCAACCTAATGTGAGAGAGGTTTTTCCAGACAAAACACACCAGACTCAAAGTGGGGGAAAGGGAATATATTACAATGACTGTACAAATAAATACCATATCACATTATACACATGATCACAAACTATCTCTACCATGACATATAGTATTTACAATGGATCAGATCTCTTCTCCCCTCCAAATAAAAGTCCAGGAGGGAAAGAAGGACAGATCCCTTCCAGTCTCTTAACAGCAGCATCTTCTAAGGCAGCAGGTTTCTTCTTCTCATGCATGCAGCAGCTGATAGCTGGATTTCTGCCAGCATCCACAAGGGAGGTATCCAAGCCTCTCTCTCGGCCCCATCGCCTCACAACCGAGGGGTCTTCCGTGGCTTCGTAACCCCAGACAAGGTCGTATCACCACGTCATATCACGAAGACACAGGGGGGTCTTCGTGACGGTCTGGTATCTCTTGCAGGGCCTCTGTGCCCTGTCTCTCAGGCTGCCACCGTGGCAGCAGTGCGAGGGGGGGGGAAGCCAAGGTCAACTCCCCCTGCATTCCTCTCGGAGCTCTCTAGCTCCTTTCTACAGTGCATGTCGCACTTCAAGGCTCTTTCAAGTAAGAGTCCATCATCTTCCTCCTTCCAGGAGGTCTCAAAGGAGTTTTGGGGATCTGGTATCAGTCTTACCCCCAAGAACTCTGTAGCTCTCAGCTGCTGGCTCTCCTTTCCTCGACTCTCCTTCCAGGAGTCTTTTCTCTGGTGCTGCATGTTGCTTCTCTGCTCCTTCAGTTCAGGTCTTATCTCTGGCTCTCTGCCACCGTTTCTCTGGTCAGCGTCGGCTGCTGCTCTGTGCCCATGGAGAAAACATCTCCCGGCATACTACAGGCACCTAGCCCAGCTTTATGCTGTGCCAGGTCCCTGCAGCCCCCAGCCAGGGGCTGGGAGGGGGCCAGAGGCCCCAAGGGGCTCAGAGCCCCTTCCTCGTGGCTCTACAACATGGCCACCTCTCCTACAACCCCAAACTACAACTCTTCTTTTCCGGTCTGGTTGTGATATGTTTACATTCCTGCAGGAGCGCCCATTGGGCAGAACTTCAAAACTTCCAGGGGTTTCCACCCCTTGGGGTCTACCACTTCTGTTAGCTTCTGGGGAAAACAAGGTTCAAACCACTACAAACCCCCACCAAACACAGGAAGAAAACAAAGTTGACTGGCAAGAGAAGCACTACTCAACCCTAGACTATAGAGTAGAATTGCAGCCCCAACAGAAAGGCACCATAAGTACAGAGACAGAGAGTTCTCCAGGCAGATAACAGTCAATGGGTCTGACTTAAAAATTATGAAGGGAAACAACTGTCAGAATTAAAAATCAATAGGACAAAGCACAGTCTAAATCTTAGAAAAAATAGTCTTTTCATAAAATGACTCTTGACAGTGCAATGATTTATTAAGCTCAGTTCTGCCCAGCCATGTTTATGGTCCCAAGGCAATCTTTATTTTGGAGTTGTGTGCATCCCTAATTACATGGCAAACATTGTCCTGCTCAGCTTTTAAAGATGGGTATTTCATAGCACATTTTGTACACTTTCAACATCCATCTCTTCCTGGCGCTCCGAACGTGACTTCAGCATCCTCTGAGGCTCCCCAGTGCTCAGCCCTGCTGCTGGGGCCCTCCCAGGACAGGCAAATTTGGCAATCACTCATATCTTCTGTCCCACATGCCAGGAACATAAAACCACGCTAGGGGTGATGTCCTCAGGGAGCCTCATATTCCTACAGCAGTGCAAGGGAGGAAAATATCGAGTCTCTTTGTCAGCCTTCTTATTTTCCTCATTTTGGCAAATTTTAAAAGCAATGGAGGCTTTTCTGTGAGAAAGTCGACGAGAATATGTCTCCTCTCAACACAAATGTTATTTTATAACACTCACCATACACAAACAATTCCAGTGCAAACCCCAGAACTGTTGATTCTTGCCTTTGGCCTCTTGGTGGTGCAGTCAAAAAGAAGCAGCAAATTTAGAGGCCTCATCTGAAAGACCCCCGAGTCTCCTCTATAGGAAGTCTTGTGAAAGGAAGAGGCTCTTCCAAAATGCTCTTTCAATCTCGTGCACTTTGGAGATGATGAACATGTCAAAGCAGTGGTGGTTTTCCTTTTCCAAGCTGCTTTGGCCACACTATTTTGTTTTGTTTATCCTGTGGGGAACACAAGAACAACTGGGGAATTCAGTGAAGGAAGAAGACTTGAATGACCTGCAGTTGCCTGTGGATGCTTGTAACTGGTGCAGGAGTGAGGAGCTGAGATGTATCTGGGCAATCTGCAGCAGATGAATTTGTTAACACAGGAATAACTCTGCCCAGAATGAAAGGGTTAAGATAACTCTAAGAAACTCCAGACTTTTCAAGATTATCTGCCCAAATTCCAGTCTAAAATTAATAACCAAAAAGAGACCGTGACTACTGAAAAACAGGTATTTTGACTTTGTGGAATGATGAGCTAAACCTCTTAAAACTGAGGAAGAATGGTGAAA